>NC_079891.1:9641923-9648103 GCF_024868665.1 Triplophysa rosa
CCCCCGACGTGCCAGAATCTAGAATGTGGGACCCCTGGGACCCTTCTAGAAAAGTCCGTCATACAGTTTAAATGAATGGATGTTTTTAATGAATATCTCGTCGGTCTTCCGTTTGGCCCCGAAGGGTCGCGGGGTCTTGAGATATTAGATTCTGCGTCTCTAGTGCCCCCTTAAACAAGTTCCCAAAGAGCTAATCCCCACGACCTCATTCAGTGGGTCAAAGGTCAAAACCGCAACAAAAGCGTGTCTGTATTTTTCAAGGAATATTTTTGTTTATTTTTTAAACCACTTCCTGTCCACCTACGGTTTCGGCCCTTTAATATGTCGCAGCAGGGGACCCCACGTGTCAGCATTCGATGCCCTAAGTTCGCACCTCCCTCGGGGTCCCCGATACGGGCACCATACCTGGAACCATTTGTTCCGCCCCATTCATTAAACTGTACAGCGGATGTCCAGAAAACGAGGTTCGAGAGGTCAGGGGATCTCGAGGCTTCGGTCACATGACCGTCACGGGTCACCGAGGCGGGAAGTTAAGTTTGGGGGTCCTAGCTTCTCTCTAAGGGTATTTCATTTGGATGAGTATACTGCAAAAATCCGGCCTTGTGTCTCAGTGTCTCCCATTGAAACGAATGGGCAGGAAGAGTGATGTGTGATTGGTGATATAAATAAGTTTTTTGGGCTCCAGGCCTTAGCCCTTTTGGTATGTCGCCTGTGGGGGCGTGACGCAAACACTTGTGCAATTTGGGGTCACTCGGGCCCCCAGGGGTCTCGCGGCTTGAGGTCCTCGTGTAGTGTAAATGAGTGAGTCTGCAACCACTGAACAGACTACACAGCAACCAGGAAGTTCCCTCTTACCATTGTAACTGACAGGCCACTTGTATGTGTTATCAAGGAGGCTTATTTTTGTATCAAAACATGCATTTTACATTTAAAGATCATGCTATGTCATGAAACACATTGTGCTTAATCACATACTGGAAGATGAGATGAAACAAAGGTCACTGAGGGTCACAATTAGTCACAATTAGTCATTTTAAACAATGCCGCTGAAACACTTATGAGGCCTCCGCCGAATAATGGATATGATGCACTGAAATGTCCCCGCTACACATTTATTTGCATGCCACGTGTAGTGGATATTTCGGATGTCAACCTTAGGCCCAAATATGCATACTGTGACTAATGCACACAGTATGTCGTGCAACACAGTGTACATAATCACATACTGGAAGATCAATGCAAATAAACAACATTTGGATTCATTTTTAGTCATTTTATGCATTGCCGTTGAAACAGATATTTGGCCTCTGCTGAACAGACTACACAGCAACCAGGAAGTTCCCTCCTTCCATTGTAACTGACAGGCCACATGTATGTGTTATCTCGGAGGCTTATTTTTGTATCAAAACATGCATTTTACGTTTAAAGATCATGCTATGTTGTTCAACACAATGATTATACTTAAAACATATGCAGTGGATTGATTCATAACATTTCTTTTCTGTGTGACTCTTTATGTGTGTGTGTGTGCTGACTTAGTTAGACAATTTATGGTTCCAACCCCCACTTATCCTGTCTCTCTCCGCTTGCCACAGTAACTTTTCACTGAGTAAAATAGCAAGCACATGATAAAAGCACACAGCTTAATGATTTAATGAAAGAAAACACTTATTGATTATATTGATAATTAAATCATACTTTTAACTGAAAAATATTTCCACAGGATGGGTTACTAATTGTAAAAGGGTATTGCATTTTCTTATCTTTTTTTTTGCCTTTTCTGTCCTTATCGCCCCTTACTGCCCAAGAAACGGATACTTTATTGAACATATACATTCACAAACATTACCAACATGGCTAACACTCCCCGCTCTCCATCCACTTTCGTGGAAATGGAAAACCCTCTTGACATTGAAACTCCAGACTGGCTAACTACCCAACATCCACGGCTTCCTTGCCCTCCACGCCACCATACTCCTCATGCTTCTCACCAATTCAGTCCCACCCAAACCAATTTTTCAGGGACCCATGTACGGTTTACAACTTCTGGATTAGCAGGCAGTACACCCGTACAAACCATTAGCTGGGAGCAAGAACAGAATATTGACAATATGCAGATCTGTACTTCGCCAGAGCCTTCACCTCTATCCTTGGGGACACAGCATGAACTACCTGGGATCCTCCCAACGCCTGGAAAAAATATGCAACACCTTGCTACACAAGTGCAAAGTAATTGGAATAACCTGCTTGAGTTCATGAAACGTCAGGACAAAGTGGTCAATGACCTTACCCATGAGCAAAAAAACGCTGCTATCCTCCATCGGAAACAACTTACAGACGTGACTGTCAAATTTGAAGCAAGCCATCATCAAATTCTTACCTCAATCACTACCCACAAACAAGGAGAAGAAACATCATTTCAGCTAATCAAAGCAATGAAAGTGATGATTACAGATGAACTCAAAACTGTCATAACTACTCTGCTTTCCGAACTTCATTTCTTGACTGAACTGATTCAACATGAACTTCAAGAGGACATAAGAAATGTACAAAACAAACTTCAAAAGGATCAAGAAAAACTTGCAACAGAATTTAACCTGTGCGGTACTCAAGTTGTTTATTTAATAACACGTAAAAGAACTTCAAACTAAACTGGAAGGAATTACCACACACAAAATGGAAATGATTGATCAGGAAAGAAAGGAGATCCAAAATACAACCACCACACTTACCACACATCTGTCTTCTGAAAGTGCTCCAATACGGCCAATGCCTATGCATATTGGAAAAAGTGATCATTTAAAATTGACTAAAATTGACAAATTTTGGAAGACCCACTGATGACCTAGATCCACTATTGTACCTAACCAGATGTCAAGACTTTCTAGCTCTTCATCCCCTTGCTGAAGGTGACTTGTTGGCCACTTTCCACAGTATACTGCATGGCACCTCACGTGACTGGTGGGAGGTTGCTTGTTCATCTGTAAAGACATAGAAGGAGTTTGAGACTGCTTTTCTTTCAGCCTTTCTCTCAGAAGACTACAAGGAGGAGCTGGTCGAAAGAGTCCGTACCAGATCCCAAGGAGAAAGCGAAACCATTAGAGATTTCGCCTTTACTTATAGAGCTCTCTGCAAAAGATGGAAGCCTTCGTTAACAGAAAAAGACATTGTAAAAATGTTTCTTAAAAGTATAAAGCCTTACCTCATGCGGACACAGTTGAGGAACTAATTAAGTTGGGACAACAGTTGGAAAAGGACCATGAGCATCAGTTACAATATGAAAAATTTTGAATCAGAAAGAGCTTTATTGCCAAGTATGTTTGCACATACAAGGAATTTGTTTTGGTGACAGGAGCATCCAGAACACAGAAACAGCAACAACAGTACACAGAGACCATAACACAATAGAATACAGTACACAATGATTTAAATAAGGGCCTATGGGTATAAAAAAATAAGAAATACAATACAATAAACATAAGATAAAGATATAGAGAGTGTAAAGCTATGTATGTATGTAAATATGTACAAGTAAAAAATAAGAATAGACTATTGTAGTACAAGGTATGTGCTATATACAGCAGACTGAATGAAATATAATTTACAGGAAAAGTTGTATAAAAATAGATAGTGTATTATCTGGAGGATATAATTAATATTGAGTTATTAATTGCACGGTGTGTAAAAACATTTAACTGTTCAAGAGGTAGATGGCCTGAGAGAAGAAGCTGTTTTTGTGTCTGGTTGTTTTGGTGCTCAGTGCTCTGTAGTGCCGACCAGGCGGCAGCATTGTGAAGAGATGATGGCTTGGATGTGAGAGGTCCAGGGTGATTTTCTGAGCTCTTTTCCTCACTCTGGATGTATACAGTTCTTGGAGGGTGTGCAGGGGAGTACCAATGATCTTCTCAGCAGTCCGAACCGTCCTCTGTAGTCTTCTGATGTCTGACTTTGTGGCTGAGCCAAACCAGACAGTGATGTATGTGCAGAGGACAGACTCTATGACAGCTGAGTAAAACTGTTTTAATAGAGTTTGTGGTAGGTTGAACTTCTTCAGCTGATGTAAGAAGTACAACCTTTGCTGGGCTTTTTTAGCAATGGAGCCAATGTGATTGTCCCACTTCAGGTTCTGAGAGATGGTGGTGCCCAGGAACCTGAATGACCACTCGAGCTGCCAAAATACAGACAACACATCACATGCCCTACCAGAGACAAAAATATTTTGGACCATTGCTACACCACAATAAAGAATGCATATCGCTCTGTCCCTAGAGCAGCTTTAGGACTGTCTGATCACTGCCTGGTTCACCTTATCCCAGCCTACAGGCAGAAACTAAAAGCTGCCAAACCTATGGTAAGGACTGTTAAAAGATGGACCAACGAAACAGAGCGGGCCTTACAAGCCTGTTTCGAGTGCACCGATTGGAGTGTTTTTGAAGCTGCTACCAGCGATCTGGACGAGCTCACAGAGACTGTAACATCATACATCAGTTTCTGTGAGGATTTGTGCATTCCTACCAGGACTTCCTTAAAATACAACAATGATAAACCATGGTTCTCAGCAAAACTCAGACAGATTCGCCAAGCCAAGGAGGATGCCTACAGAAAAGGGGACAAAGTCTTGTACAAGCAGGCTAGGAACACATTGACAAAGGAGATCAGAGTGGCTAAGAGAAACTACTCTAAAAAGTTGGAAAACGTCTTGGTTACGGATGTAACCTCGGTTCCCTGATGGAGGGAACGAGACGTTGTGTCGAACCGACAGAATGGGGTTTGTCTTGAGAACCTATCATCTTCTGAGTATTTAGAAAAGGCCAATGAAAATTGGCGAATGAAATTTGCATGCCGGGCTCCTCCCCGGATGTCCGGGTATAAGAGGGAAGCCGGCGTGCTCATTCATTCACCTTTGGTCTGAGGAGCCTAAAGCATCCTCCCCCGACCGCTGGGGTGGGCGGCCAGTGTTGTGGCATGAGGGACACAACGTCTCGTTCCCTCCATCAGGGAACCGAGGTTACATCCGTAACCAAGACGTTCCCTTTCTGTCGGTCTCTCGACGTTGTGTCGAACCGACAGAATGGGGTTCCTATGGAAAACGCCACAGCACTGAGCCGCGTCACAATCTCTGCGGAGCGACGTTGACTGGCCTGGGCGAGTCAGACGAACACGCTAGCGCGAAATTATGACCTTCCAGTGGAGAGGAAGGGGGACCCAGAGCTTTCCACAAAAAGTTGGGAAGCCCCCTAACGCCGGCCGTCACGGGCGGAGGCCTAATTCTCTAAATGGCGAGAAGCCGCCCGGCACCGTACGGGCCACTGGGTAAGCATTATTCCCCCGGGGGAAAAACGCTGCAGAGGCCACTACCTACCGTAGGGAGGAATTAGTGGAGACACCACATGGTCTCACCATCAGGGGAGAACTCATGGGAGGAATGTGCGGACTGCAGGAGTTAACCGCAAGGTGGGAGTCCACCTGGGGAGGTCATGGGTTGCCAAGGTGGGAACCATTCATGAGGATACATCAGACGGAACAGCCCACGGAGGGGGTGTTACCACGTCTGGAGCACTAGGTCCGGTTAGAGCTATGTGGGAATAACTCAACTGTTCCCCGGCCTAAGGGGGCAGGGCTGCTCTGCCCAGCCTGTCCCCTGGAAGGGTGCTTAGTGATGGATGGAATGCCTATTCTTTACCCGAGGGGAAAGAAGTGAGGCTGGATCGCCACTGCTCCCCCCGAAGGGGGAAGGGCTTCCGCAGGCGTACGCCCAACGGCTGCCGGTCCTACCTGTTGCCCTGCAGGACGCGGGCTGACACCGGTTCAACGCGGAGGTTGTAGAACCTCGCGAAGGTATTGGGCGTAGCCCAACCCGCAGCTCTGCAGATGTCTGCCAGAGAGGCCCCTGAGCCAGTGCCCACGAGGAGGCGACACCCCGAGTGGAGTGCGCCTTAACTCCTAAGGGGCAGGGGCGATCTTGCGACCGGTATGCCAAGGATATGGCATCCACGATCCAGTGCGCCAGTCTCTGTTTGGAGACAGCTCTCCCCTTCTGCTGACCTCCAAAACAGCAAAGAGCTGCTCAGAGCTTCTGAAGCCCTGCGTGCGGTCCAAGTAGAGGCGCAGTGGCGTACGGACACAACACGGAAGGGGTTGGGTCTTCCTCCCCGGTGGGGAGCGCCTGCAAGTTCACCA
>NC_079891.1:9648203-9725166 GCF_024868665.1 Triplophysa rosa
TAAATGTTTTGTATGGGCAAGTGAGAGAGAATTTTACTTGCCCGACCGGACAAATAACTTGAAAAAAAGAACAGTGCGACATATATGTAGAATAATAAGAATATATGCATTAGACAGAGCTGCGTGTTTGTCGTGCTTGTTTGTGTGTGTGACAATAATCAATGCGCACCGCACTGAGTCCATGCGGAATCCTGTTATTTAAATGTCATCTGGCTGTTCTGCGTGTCTGAGTGAATTATGTGCACAGTTTAACATACAACACGAGTGATGGTCGAGGATTTATCTGCGTCTGCACTGTATGAGGATATGAACACATGAACTTCATCTCCAGAGTTGCTCTGAGAGTTTATTTTACGAGCGTTTTAGTGTTTGAGTGAAGCTATCTGCAAACAAGCGTCTTCCCAAAGACCCGTCAAAATAAAAGTTCCGTTAAATTGAACGCTCAAGACAAAAAATACTGTAGTGTACTATTGAAAATTGAAGTGCCCTTGTAGTAAATTGATAAACACTGTATACTATAGTAAAGTTCAAAAACAATATAGTAGGAATTTTACTGCAGTTTACTATAGTAAATACTATAGTAACCTACAGTAATTTATGTGGACAAATATACCACTATTGTATAGTAAAAAGGGAAAAACACAGAACTTCGAAATATTAAAACAAATTTAGGTGATCTAAAAATGATATGGCCCTAATTTATCCATCTGTAACATTAATGTCTTTTGTCAGTTATCTGCCTATTCATGTTGAACTACACTTGCACATTTCTACCTGTGCTACCAAACTTTAAACCTCTCTAGCACCAGTGCTATGTGCAAAAAAAGTTAATTTACAGCCTTAACACTAATAATAATTACTGCTTGCCTTTGTTTTATAGCAGTCATGGAGAGTAGGCCTATAACCAAATTCAGGCGGCCAAAGCGGACACTAGTTAAAATGCTTAGAAGCAAACTTGACCAATCTAAATCCAAAACAATTATATTGATTATATTATATTATAATTCAAATGAAATATATATTTTTTTTATCTTTGGACAAGTAATTTTTGTACTCACTTTTGTAAGTGAATGTCAAATTTACTTGTCCGAAGGACAACCACATGACAATGCTTAATGTCAAGCCCTGATACAATTAGCTTGCTGTATATTACACCTGTGTTGCTATTTGGATTGTTTTATTAAATATTAAAGTTTACAATGTTAAGCCCTAAAGGCCAAATAGTCAACAATGTCAACAGTCTTAATTACAATATTAAACATTATCATGTTATTTCAGCCATACTCATCTCTGGAATTAATTTCACCTGTCCCACCTTCTGTGGAATAAAGTCTTGGTCAGATCACAGTAGCTGCTATCCGTCTAAATCAACAGAAACGTAATGGTTCCTGCAATAATGTGTTGAAATACCCATCATATACCTAACTAAAACTAACATCTGCACTATAGATAAAACAGTTAGCACGGCCTTTTATGCTTAACTTGAACAAAAAGTTATGCGTCCTAAAATATGAAGTAAATGTCATTAAAAAACACATATATTTTAACATATATTTTTTATACATGTCAACACATTATTACAACACTAATTTTATGTTTTAACAAAAGTGAAAAGCAAATTGTTTGTGTTGCTTGAAAATGTATTGCTTTAATAAATGTTTTGCATATAGAACCTTATAATTCTAGACAGAAAATATTTTTTTCAGAATCAGAAGGTTCTATCTGTGTTTGACCTGTTCCAAAAATCCCTATTTACAAATTTCAGAAAATGTTGATATTGTACATTTAGAATACATTTAGGGTGTTTGTCTTTTTCATGTATGAGAGAGATTTGTTCCTCATATCATTTTTGCTAAATGAAATGCAAATCTTTAAAGCTCAATATCTCAAAACTACTCAGAGCACAGATAGAACCTTATAATTCTAAGGCGATGACTTGTTTATTGTATTCCTGGAAAATAGTACAAAACAACTGTCACGTTTATTTACTATTATGGTTGTTTATCACATTTAATAAAATTATTTAATATATTTAATAATTCAATAAAACACTACTGGTAATCACGTTCATTTAATCTGCTTATTCTTTAAAAATAGAAAATAACTGTCATTAAGAAAAAACTTAAGCGTATTATCATACATTCATGGCATTAACTGTCACTCCAGCTGACTCTAACCAGGCGGTCGTCTCGTGTTATATCATGGGAAATAGTGAGTGAGCGAGTGTACATCTCAAGTACACTCAAAATCAGAGTGCACTGCGAGTAAAAAAAGAGTGTAGGGAATGAAGTAGTTCACCCAGGTTTCGGACACCACTTCAAAACCGCGGACACAATATAGGACATAGGGAGCGGTTTCAGACAGAGCAACAGTACCTATGCATGCTGTGTAAACAATCATTTCAGCTTTTGAGGGAAAAATACATAATAATGTGAAATGATGATGAAAACGGTATGAATTTGAGTAAGAAACTCCACAGGAGGCTTAAAACAGCAAAAACGGATTTGCGAGGCGTCATTTTATTCTGATGCGGAACAGCGAGGTGGTTAGCTAACCCAAAACGGTATACATAGTTTCCTTTTTAGTTTATTCTGTCTGATAAATGTATTTCATGCTCTCCAGGTTTACTGCAGTCACAGAGTCTCAAAGTGAGGGTGGTAAAATAAGTTATTCTATCAAGCACCTAAACTTTCGAAAAAGTAGGCAGAGACACTCTGTCGGTTTGTCTCTTTAACCAAGTTCACGCAAAGTTCCATCATTATTTTTTTCCCTTATTTCTACAGTGTTTCTCTGCTATGTCTCTACTGTTTATTCTGTTTATTCTACAATGCATGTTCTGTACAACAGCTCTTCAACAATGCAAAATTATAAAACGTCATAGAAATCAATTTGAACTGAATAAATTGGACTGAATAAATTTCTTGAAATTCGGGTGAATGTACTATGACACATTTTCTCTCGAATCCATATAATAACCATTGACTAAAATAATGCTGTGGTACCTGACTGGGAAACACAGTTGGTGATCTGACGAATGGTGGAGCCACCTGCAGTTCTGTCAATCTTCTTAATTACTACTTCACTGGTATCTCCACTCATTTGAACTTTCTGAAGTTTTTGCTCCCTCTGCTGCCTGAGCTCTTGCAGATGGATATTTCTCTCTTTCTCTCTCCGATCTGCAGACAAAATTAATGAAGGACATCAGAATAGAAACATGAAGAATAGGAAATATATTAGGATAAAGGTGGAGAACAATTTTGGATGAGACAGGTGACGAATACACATTAGGGATGCAGATCAGTAACCATTACTGGAGGAATCAGTCCATATTCTAATTGGTTAAAACTGAATCACATATGCTTTGAGGTCATTTATAGATGCTAAAATGTGTTCCTCTGAATACTAATATACAAGTATATTTTAAATGTTTATATATATATATATATATATATGTAGAAGAGTTCAGAATTTTGTGTGACAAAAATTTCAATGACTTTAATGTTGTATTCCTCTATCAGGTGATCTTGTCATGTGCTTTGTTTCTTCATGGGTAATGTTCTTATTGGTCCCGTTCTTTCGAGGTGACACCACGTGACATGCTACTGGTAAATGTCCACGTCCTTGGACTGAGGATTACACGTTTCTATAGCAACAGTAACAACCACCATTTTTCTGTGGTTCTGCAAGTGGTAGCAGCGGTCACGTGGTACAACTCATAAATTTTAAGGAGTTCCCAGGCTACAAATTGTAATTGCAAACTTTATCAGGACGTTAACGCGTTTTACACATACAATTACTGGAATTTCGGCATGGCATGAAAGCACTTTTATTCTCTGGTGCGTTTACCATACAACCAGGGTGCGATTTTCCCCCCTCTTGCCTTTATATCTGTGCCTCTGCTCTAATATATTACCCCCAGTGGGGACAAAATGTATCCCACTGCCACCATTGCGATTTGATATTTAACAAATAAACTATATAAAATAACTAAAATACAGATATTTTTAAAAGTATAAATAAAAACCTGCAGGGTGATGAAAACAACGATAAATGAAGAAATGTATTTTTACTGTCATCGCTTCCACAGACAGTATGACAGCAGGTCACATCAAGATTCTAGTTCCATCGTCTTGAATCCAGGCACTGCTTTTCATAGCGTCACAAAGTGCCAATCTCTGAAATTTGACTTGACCACGAACTGTTGTCATGATGATGGGGTAAGCTTTTCCGCATAGAAACACATGTAGGGCTATCAAACCCAATATTTTTGCAGAAAACTAAAGCAACTTTAAAGGAAACGAAAACAAAATTGTTTTGGTTTTAATAGCTGGCTACCAATATGTAAGCGTGATGTAATCAAATGCAATCAACACACGTTTTTCCCTCCATATAGGGAATAATTGGGTTTGACTGCACATTACAGCTTAAAATGCAGTGGCGGCTGGTGGGAAAATTTGGCTGAAAGTACAAGGCTGAGGTACAAACAAAGATTTATCACTATTAAACTCTTCTTTTTGCTAAATATGCTCCTGTGCGTGGATAAAGATGTGACGATATTGTTTATTTCCGACACAAATGCTTGTCAAAGTTGAAAATTATTAGAACGAACCACACGGTGTCATCTAAAGAATAACCAATACAATACAGTAATCGATAAATGTATGAATGGAGGGCCCCATTCTAAACAACATTTCTACTTACATTTGTAGATGAACTCTATCCTTTTTTCCTTTATTGTCAAAAAATGTATATGGTTCTGTCATACAAATGTGACATACTCACACACTGAGAGGTCCCCAATAATTGGGATTCAGTTGATATTTTTGCTAAATGGGAGATTTTCTCTTCAGTTGTTGTGTTTGTTAAGTCTTTGTTTTCATTCATTTGTCAAAATAAAAACTCATGCTTATAGTCATGCTGGCTAAGGCTCAACATTAATGGCAGGCTTGCTTTTAGTGTGATAATTCCTGCCTGTAATACCCGGATAACATTTCCCATCATGCACCCCATCAGCCATCTTGATTATCAACCGCACCTGATCATCATCACTGGACTCTTTAAATACACACTCAAGTCGGAACAGCCAACTCAATAAACTTAATGAAACGCAACAGAACTTTTGAAAAGACAAACGTTTATTTTATGTACAAACACACGTTACTGGACAAGCACTGAACACAATCTACTTAACAGTTATATTTATCAACCAAATTTGTATGGATATGTAACCGGATAATTAAAGTGCTTCTCATTATGTACTTCAAACAGTATTTAAAAAATAAAGTCAGAGAAATGCCAGTTCCCTTTCTGTCGGTCTCTCGACGTTGTGTCGAACCTACAGAATGGGGTTTGTCTTGAGAACCTATCATCTTCTGAGTATTTAGAAAAGGCCAATGAAAATTGGCGAATGATATTTGCATGCCGGGCTCCTCCCCGGATGTCCGGGTATAAGAGGGAAGCCGGCGTGCTCATTCATTCACCTTTTGTTCTTCAGAGCCTACGCATCTGGTGAGCTTCTCTACGATCTGGGTGATCATTCTTTCTGCTGGAATCTACGACGTGGACAGCGGACGGTCCCTTCCTGCAGTGACTCTCCCCTGGGCGTCTCGGCAGTTCCGGAGGTGTTCGAGCAAATTTCCTTTTCTAAAAGAGCAAATTTCTCCAGCGTGGCTTGTCCCGCTGTTCTCATGGGTGCAACACACTCATCGAGGAGGGGGACGGACACAATGCCTGCTTCCAGTACGCTGGGGCAGACGTTGTGGATACGTCCTGCCCGCACTGCGGGCGGTGACGATTCAGACGTTGCGTCACGGGTGGCTGTGTTCCCACGGGACTCAGCCACCACCTCGTTTGCTCCCCGTTCCGTGGCGGCAGGACTACGGCCCTGCCGTCCGCTACGGCAAGCAGCGAGGGTGATATGAGGATTACTGTGAGCGATAATCCGCCAGCCACTGGCTCACGGACCGTTCACACCTCGTCTCGCTCGTCTGACCGTTCCCCAGGAGACGGTCCGCCGTCTTATTCCTCAATCACGTATTCGGACACGATGCGTGATGATGAGATGTCTCTTGCAGCATCGGGGGGTGACGTACTGCCATCCGACTCCGACGATTCCTCGGGCTCCCTCCCTCGGGGGGTCGAGCCCAGGAAGAAGCGGACGTCGAAATGTCAGCCATGCTTTCCCGGGCCGCCGTGAGTGTTGGGTTGCAGTGCCCGCACTGCCTCTCCCGGCGCTCGCGGCTGGCTACATGGCGCCTCGGGTTTGAGCGCGGCTCCAAGCCGCGCCCGCCCCCAGTGCCGTGTTTACCGGAAGTGCATGAGGAACTTTGCAAGACCTGGAACGCCCCTTCCGGCACGTTTCACGTCAAACAAAGTTCTGTCACCCTCTCTTCCCTCGAGGTTGAGACAGCTGGAGGATGCGTCGGTGTCCCCCAGGTGGAGTTTGCCGCCGCGGTGCACTCGTGCCCGTAGGTGGCGGCCACCTGGGGGGGCTCGACCTAGACTCCCGTCCAAAGCATGTGGTGTCTCGGCATCTCTGGTGTCGAGAGCTTACATTGCGGCGGACCAAGCTGCCTCCTCTCTCCACGCTATGGCTCCTGCCAGGCCAGGGCGTTGAGAGAGCTCCACGAGGGTAAGACCGACCCAGCGCTTATGCAGGAACTCCGCGCCGCCACCGACCTCGCTCTACGGGCGACCAAGGTGACCACGCGGGCCCTGGGTCGGACGATGTCCACACTTGTGGTCCATGAGAAACTCCTCTGGCCGATACTTGCGCAGATGAGTAACGCTGAGAAGGTCCGCTTTCTCGACGTACCCGTCTCGCAAGGGGGGGCTGGTTGGTGTTACTCCGGAGGGTTCTCGACAGTAAAAAGCAGTCCTCCGTGCCGCAACTCGGCCGCCTCGGCCGTCGAGTCCCGTGCACTGTCTGCTTCCCAGCAGCCCTGGTCCTCTTCAACGCCCTCCAGTGGCCTGGAGGAGACA
The DNA here is from genome assembly GCF_024868665.1 of Triplophysa rosa. Taxonomy (NCBI): domain Eukaryota; kingdom Metazoa; phylum Chordata; class Actinopteri; order Cypriniformes; family Nemacheilidae; genus Triplophysa; species Triplophysa rosa. The sequence goes on from NC_079891.1 coordinate 9,655,185, forward strand.
GCGAAGAGGAGACCATCGCCCCATCAGCAGCCGCGGGCAGCGGCTGTCATGGGATCACCTCAGGGGGATCGAGGCTACCATTGGGCCCGACCCCAGCCACAGCGCTGGTAGGTCGGATAGGGACGGTTCCTGCCCCGTCCCTCCATCTGCTGGCCCCCTCTGGGGGGCTGGCGCCCACTTACTCTCAAAAAGGAGAGTTTCCTCTCTCTCTGGGTTACCTCAGCCGCTCTCACCCTCTGCACGACGGTGAACGGCAAACTCGACGTTGCGTCATGGCAAAGCGCAATGTCGAGTATAAACACCAGCCCTCAGCACTCTCAGTCAGACAGTGCGTTGAGCTGCGCAGTCGCCAGGCAGGAAAAACGGCAGAGCCGATCTCCTCCCCGGGGGACCTCCCCCGGCAAGGAATCCGTACTGCTAGCCATCGAACCACCCTCCGCGGGGGCGATGAAGCAGATCAGACCTCTAGTCCCCCTGTCACAGTTCTGGGAGCCTGGTCTCAGCTTCCCAGACTGTCAGGCTGGCTGAGGAAGACGATCCGTCTCGGCTACGCGATTCAGTCACTACACATCCGCCCAAGTTCCAGGGTTTACCTCAGTCAGAGGCTGGGATGCCCCCGTACTTCGGGCGGAGGTCGCCTCCCTTCTGGTGAAGGGAGCGATCGAGCCCGTCCCACCGGCCGAGATGTTCAGCGGGTTCTACAGCCCGTACTTCATTGTCCCCAAGAAAGGCGGAGGGTTGCGCCCTATCTTGGATCTGCATGTTCTGAACAGGCACCTACACAAGCTGCCTTTCAGGATGGTCACGCAGAAGCGCATCCTGGCGTCCGTCAGGCGACAGGACTGGTCCATGGCAATCGACCTGAAGGACGCGTACTTTCATGTCTCGATCCTCCGTCGACATTGGCTGCTCCGACGGCTCGCGTTCGAGGGACGGGCATATCAGTACAGTACTAACTATATCGACGACTGGCTCAAGTTTTGGCACACTCTCAAGATCTGTTGTGTACAGACAGGGACCTGGTGCTCCGGCACCTAGATCAGTGGGGCTACAGGTCAACTGAGAAAAGAGCAAGCTCTCCCCGGTGCAGAGCATCCTCTTTCTCGGTAGGGAACTCGACTCTGTCCTCACGAGCGGCCCCGCTCACCCCCCGGGGGGGCGCGAGTCCCGCGACGAGGAAGCCCGCACCCTCGCGGCCTCCCAGAGGCAGCGCGACTGACTAGCGCGCCCGGTCAGTGTTGAACTGCCTGAAGATCAGACAGTCAGCGGTCCCCCTGTAACAAGAGGCACCTGGGATACATGGCATCCTCGGCGGGGGTGGTCCCCCTCGGGTCGATGCACATACGACCGCTCCAACACTGGCTGCAGAGTCAAGTTCCTTGGAGAGCGTGGCACACCGGCAGCAGGCGTATGGTCACACGCTTTTCTGCCGACACACCCTAACCCCCTGGTCTCCATGACCTTCTTGCGGACAGGGGTCCCCTTTGGGATGCCTCCCTGCAAGGTTGGGGTGCCATGTGCAACGGGCAAGCAGTGTCGGGGCGGTGGACGGGCCCCTGCCTGCGTTGGCATTCAACTGCCTAGAGTTGTTGGTTGTGCTACTTGCATTGAGGAGGCTACTACCTCTCGTGCAGGGAAGCACGTGCTGGTCCGGTCGGACAGCACAGCTGCGGTGGCGTATTCTTTCACTCACAGCAGCTAACATGACTCGCCCGACGCCTCCTCCTCTGGAGTCAGCAGGTGATCAGCTCCCTGTGAGCCACACACATCCCAGGCGTCCTGAACCAGACAGCCGATGCGCTCTCTCATCAGTCGACGCCTCGCGGAGAATGGCGACTCCCTCCCCGCACAGCCGGCTCATTTGGGGGCAGTTCGGCCAGGCACAGGTGGTCCTGTTGCCTCCCCGGACTCCACCCATTGTCCGCTTTGGTAATCCCTGTCCGAGGTACCCTCGGCACGGATGCCCTTGCACACAGCTGGCCGCGGGACAAGCGGAAGTACGCTTCCCCCCAGTGAGCCTCATTGCACAGGACCTGTGCAAGGCCAGGGAAGAGGAGCATCAAGTGGTACTAGTTACACCCCTTCGGCCTAACCAGGACTTGGTTCTCGGAGCTGAGGCTCTGACAACAACTCCCCCCTGGCCGCTACCCCTGGCGGACAGCTTCCTCAGGGGAAGGGGCACGTTACGGCATCCCAGGCAAAACCTGGTCTCCATGTCTGGACGGGACGAGGAGATCCTGAGTGACCCACCCCCGGTCCGGTTGGGACGTCACTCAGGCTAGGGCTTCGGTCACTGGGCGGCTATACGCCCATAGGTGGCACCCCTTCTCGTCCTGGTGCTCTTCTCGGCTAGAAGACCCGCGGAGTTGCTCGGTCGGGTACGAGCTGTCCCGTCCTCAAGAGAGACGGGGGAGTAACCTCTCCCCATCCACACTGGGAATGTATGTAGCCGCTACGGCCGCTCATCATGACCCAAGTGCTGGGTAGCCTCTGGACAGCACGACCTGGTCATTAGGTTCCTAAGGGGCGCGTGAGGGTGACCACCTTACCCGCGCTCCGTACCCTCTTGTGACCTAGGTGGCGGGCCTCAAGAGGCCCCGCCCCCTTCAAGCCTCTCGGGGTTGCCGCTCTTTCTCAGTCTTGATAAAGACGGCTTTCCACAGGGCGCTCACCTCCAAGAGGGTAGGGGATCTACAAGCACCCTCCGTGTCCACAGATTGCCTAGAACTCGGGGCCGGGATTCTCACGTTATCTTGAGACCCCGCCCCGGCTACGTGCCCAAGGTTCCCACCACTCTCCCGAGAGACCAGGTGGTGAACCTGCAGGTGCTTCCCACCGGGGAGGAAGACCCAACCTATCCGTGTTGTGTCCAGTACGCGCACGGCGCCTCTACTGTACTTGGACCGGACGCAGAGCCCAGAAGCTCTGAGCAGCTCTTTGTCTGTTCGGAGGTCAGCAGGAGGGCTGTCTCCAAACAGAGGTTGGCGCACTGGATCGTGGATGCCCTCGTTAGGGCATACCGATCTCTTTCGCCCCTGCCCATTGGGGGTGAGGCTCACCCCTCGTGGCTGGCTCAGGGCGCCTCTCTGCCAGACATCTGCAGAGCTGCGGGTTGGGCTATGCCTAACAACTCCGTGACGTTCTAATACCTACGCGCGGAACCGGTGTCAGCCCGCATCCTGGCAAGGTGTGGGACCGGCAGCCGGTAGGGCGTACGCCTGCGGAAGCCCTTCCCCCTCCGGGGGGAGCAGTGGCGATCCTGCCTCACTTCTTTCCCCTCGGGTAAAGAACAGGCATTCCATCCATCACTAAGCACCTTTCCAGGGGACAGGCTGGGCAGAGCAGCCCTGCCCCCTTAGGCTGGGGAACAGTTGAGTTATCTCCCACATAGCTCTAACCGGACCTAGTGCTCCAGACGTGGTAACACCCCCTCCGTGGGCTGTTCCGTCTGATGTATCCTCATGAATGGTTCCCACCTTGGCAACCCATGACCTCCCCAGGTGGACTCCCACCTTGCGGTTAACTTCTGCAGTCCGCACATTCCTCCCATGAGTTCTCCCCTGATGGTGAGACCATATGGTGTCTCCACTAATTCCTCCCTACGGTAGGTAGTGGCCTCTGCAGCATTTTTCCCCCAGCAGGAATAATGCTTACCCAGTGGCCTGTACGGTGCCGGGCGGCTTCTCGCCATTTAGAGAACTAGGCCTCCGCCCGTGACGGCCGGCGTTAGGGGGCTTCCCAACTTTTGTGGAAAGCTCTGGGGCCCCCTTCCTCTCACTGGAAGGTCATAATTTCGCGTTAGCGTGTTCGTCTGACTCGCCCAGGCCAGTCAACGTCGCTCCGCAGAGATTGTGACGCGGCTCAGTGCTGTGGCGTTTTCCATAGGAACCCCATTCTGTCGGTTCGACACAACGTCGAGAGACCGACAGAAAGGGAACGTCTTGGTTACGGATGTAACCTCGGTTCACTGATGGAGGGAACGAGACGTTTTCTCCCTCATGCCACAACACTGGCCGCCCACCCCAGCGGTCGGGGGAGGATGCTTTAGGCTCCTCAGACCAAAGGTGAATGAATGAGCACGCCGGCTTCCCTCTTATACCCGGACATCCGGGGAGGAGCCCGGCATGCAAATTTCATTCGCCAATTTTCATTGGCCTTTTCTAAATACTCAGAAGATGATAGGTTCTCAAGACAAACCCCATTCTGTCGGTTCGACACAACGTCTCGTTCCCTCCATCAGGGAACCGAGGTTACATCCGTAACCAAGACGTTTTTATTGTTGTTGATAATTACCAGCTGTGAAGTATCACAAAACACTCACGCAGTCACGCCGAAGGAAAATAAGTGAACAGTGTCCCAATGTGATCATTACCAGTGACTTCAGGAGCTAGGGAGCCGATTGAGACAGCCCTTGTTTTTCATTGTCTGGTATTATTTCTATTATTATGTTCTTGATCTGGCTTTCATGGTTTATGTAATCTCTGCTCTGTTTTGGATTATACCTACCTTTGATGCTTATCTGTTACTGTTTACCATTTGGATTGTATTTACCTGTGGACATTTACCTGTTGCCTGTTTGAATTATACCCAGTGGTGGAAATAATGATTTGTACTTAAGTACAAGTAAGGGCTGCACGATTAATTGCAATTCCCATTAAAATCGTGCTTAAATTGACGTGGCTATCGTAATCGTAAAATCGCAAAAGATTATGTTGATTATGTTTTTAAGCACGCCTGTTCGTGAGGCACGGCTCTGTGATCAGTCGGAAATGCTGCTCGATCTAAAAGCACTGTCGCTTAAAACGTGCTTTTATGAAGCAACACCAATCAACCATCATCATCATAAACATGCTTTATTATCATGAAAATGCCTGAGGAGGCTTGAACAACAGTGATAGAAAGATGCCAAATGATATAGGAAGATGGCATTTCCTGGTTATACTTGTGGTACTTCTTCTTCGGTGGAGAATAGGAGTTTCTGCGCGAGAGCGCCCTCTGGCTTTCAGGTGCAGCTGTATTTACCCATAGTTCACTGACAAAATCGCAGCCAATCACCAATCGCCAAATCGCCTGCGGTTTCTTTTCAATTAATGGTGCAGCCTTAGTACAAGTACTGTTACATTACTGAAATTGTAATCAATCAGTAAAAGTACCGGTGTTAAAAAAGTAATTGAGTAAAAGAAAAAAATGACTCTTCTCAAAAACTACTCTGAGTACTAGTTACTTTTTAGCCAGTGCTATTCAATGAATTACGAATAATTCCTAATAATACATTTTGGAGATTTATGTAAAAATAGCTACTTTTAACAAAACACATCTTTACCAGCATATAAATGTATAAAACAATCTATCATGAGCTCTGTTTTCCAGTTAAAACTATTAACTGTATGCAGTAACAGCACTGTTCAATCATGTTTACTAGGTCCCATAATGCATTAATAAATAAGAAACATTAATAAATAAGAGCCCAAAATACTGCATGTAAATGGTGCAAAAAAATTGTAACCAAAACTGCATTGGATTAGCATTGAAAAGGACATATCTATAGAGGAGCTGGCTGTTAATTTACTCAACTTTAAACCATCCAAGAGGTAGGCCTATCTATCATTATTTCTTAGGTAGAACAGTAAATGTTTTTACCTGTAATTGTGGTCCATGGTCTCTCAAAAAAAGTTTTTTAAGCTTGTGAGTTTGAACAATGCTATACTTAATGACTGTTTGTTAATGGGACTAAATGTTTCCAAGCCAGTCCACTCCGGAGCTTCCAAGCCAGTCTTTAAATACAAGCTCCTCCCTGGATTCCATCCCTGCTGGCTCCACCTTGGTGTTCTGCTGCTCTGCTGCCCTGCTGCTCGACCCTGGTGCTCTGCTGCTCCACCCTGGTGCTCTTTTTCTTCGACACTGGCTCCGCCCTGATGCTCCACTAGGGATGGACATTTTTGATCATATTTCATTTCGAGTACTGGACAGGTTTGAAAAACGACTACTCGATTAATTGGGGGTGGTGCGTGTGCCCTCATGGTGACAATGAAAAGATTTTAATAACAACATTGATAAGAAAATGTATGTTCAGAAAAACTACAACAAGATTGAGTAAATAATTAAATCAACACTGTTAGATTATAAAAAATCACTATCAATGTTTTTGAAAATACAGTAAACATTTAAAAAGAAATATCAGCGTGAGGTGAAGCGTCATCTCTGCCCTGTCACATTTCTGTCTGTCAGTGTCTGATGGTAAAGTCTCTTATGCTTGTCTGACTTGTCTGTCTGATAGTAGTGGTTTCACCTGACATTTTGTGTCCAAATATAATGGTGCGGAGCAGGGTGAGCGTTTTTAATCCATTCTTATGAACTTGAGCGCATGTTCACGTGACGCTCACGGAGCAGAGGAATGCTTGCTTTGCTCCGTGAGCGCCGCTTCCATGGTAATGGATTGAAAACGCTCGGCCTGCTCCACGCGAGCTCAGCTTCCATGGGAATGAATTGAAAACGCTCGCCCTGCTTCGCGAGCGCAACGTGAGCTCAGCATCTTTGGTAATGGATTGAAAACGCTAGAACCCACTGGATGCAGAGCGAGGAGATGCAACAAATGCCTTGTTCGGTTTCTTTATGCTTTGCCATGTTGCATCGTGTGCGGTGTAGACAGAGAGTAAGATGATAATGAATCAAACTTGTAGTAGATTTGTATGTTTTGTATGTAGCTTGGCGCCGCACATTTTGCACTTGGCGAAAATATTTTTTTAGAATTTTCGTCAAGTTTATCAAAGTGAAACCAGGCGTCACTGTACGCTTTCAATATGCTCTTCTCTGTGCTCCGGTCTTGAACCGCAAACTCTCGCAACGCAACCAATCAAATATCTGGGTACCACCCGAAATGCCAGCAAAACCAATCAGAAAGAAAGAAAATAATTTTATTCAAAAAACGTATTTATACACCCAAATGATCATCGTTTTCATTATCGATTGTCGATAGTACTCAACGTACTCGTGCCCATCCCTATGCTCCACTGCTTTGCCATCAGCTCCACCTTGGTGCTTTTCCTGCGCCTGGTCCACCGTCTCCTCCTCAGCTGTATCTTAACGTCATGCCTTTTTGGAGGGGGAATAAGGTCACCATTCCTGCCTGTAATACCCAAACTACACATCTCATCATGTATTGCACCCCGTAAGCCATCTTGATTATCACCCACACCTAATAATCTTCACTGGACTCTTTAAATACACACTCAACTTAACTGACAAACACATCGTGTCCCTTGACTGTACACGCACTCCACAGTAGGGTTGCACGGTGTACCGGTGCTACAGTAGCATCGCGATGCTAAAGCTTCAAAATACCCGCGATGCCTCTATATTTTTGAAACGGTAGTATCGTAGTACCGTAGTTCATGTTGCATATGCGCATTAATATTTATTTTAACACTTACATCTGCCTTTTTGCGGTGTTTACCTCCAAAATGAATGTGTGTTTTGAATGTCTCGGAGGAGTTAATGATTCAAATTGGCGATTTGAACGAGTTGGTTAAACAATTCACTAACTCAGTGGAAAATTGACGCCACCTACTGGACGTTTTAGTTCTGCATTTAAAGTAAGCCTAATATTTCCCTTTATAAAGACTGCTATATCAATTAAATTTGTCCAACATTTGAATTAGTTCCTACGTGAAAAATGATCTAGTGTACTTTAGTATTTACTACAGTAAACTACTAAAACTCATAGATACTAGTGTTTTTGAGTCTTATCATAGTAAATATTTAAGTATACTACAGTATTTATAGTATTTACAAATTACTAAATGTAAATGTATTTGCTACAATTTATCCAATTACTACAGTTAATACAACAACATATTCTAGTGCAAAGTATAATACAATATAATCTAAATCTGTTTTTTTTTATAGATTTGAATTATATGGCACAGCATCGTGATACTACTTGGTATCGAGATACTTCAGCTGGTATAGTATTGTAAGACATGTTTATGGTTTACAGAGGCACGTTGGCTCTTTAACTGCCGAACACAATTTTTCAATGACAGTATGCACGCACTTGCGTCTTTGATATCTGCACGTTATTTTGTATGATTGTATACCGGCAGCACGCAGCTGCTGCTGCCATTAAATTACATTATTGTTGTCCCATATTTTCATTAATAGGCCTATATATGCTGACTTAAACTTGGACCACTAAATATATAGACTGCTATTGTTATGTACTGTAAGTATGAGGGTTAGATTATTTAGTGTACAGGGGCCCGTTTCAGAAAGGAGGTTTAGTGAAAACGTCTTGGTTACGTTTGTAACCTTGGTTCCCTGATGGAGGGAACGAGACGTTGTGTCGAACCGACAGATGGGGTTCCTCCCTGAGAACCAATCGCTTCCGACTACTTAGAAAAGGCCAATGAAAATTGGCGAATGAAATTTGCATGCCGGATCCGCCCCCGGAAATCCGGGTATAAAAGGGAGATGGCGTGCTTCATTCATTCACCTTTGTTCTGAGGAGCCTGAGACCTCTCACGACTGCTGCAGAGGACAGCACGTGTTGTGGCAAGGAGGACACAACGTCTCGTTCCCTCCATCAGGGAACCGAGGTTACAAACATAACCGAGACGTTACCTTTCTGTCGGTCTCTCAACGTTGTGTCGAACCGACAGATGGGGTTCCAATGGAAAAAGCCATAACACTGTGCCCTGTCACAATCTCAACGAAGCGACGGTGACAGGCCTGGGCGTGTCAGCCGAGAGCGCTACCGCGAAATTGTAACCTACCAGTGGGTAGGTAGGGGGTCCCAGAGCTTCCTTGAAAGGTGGGAAGGCCCCTACCTTCGGCCTCACAGGCGGCGGTTTCTCTAACAGCGAGAAGCCGCCCGGAACCGTAACGCCACTGGGTAAGCGCTACTTCCTCAAGTGGGGGATGCGCTACAGAGACCACATCCTACCGCAGGGAGGAGTCTAGTGGAGATACCACATGGTCTCACCGATAGGGGAGAACTCATGGGAAGAAAGTGCGGCTGAAGAGTAAACCGCGAGGAGGAGGTCCACCTGGGGAGGTCATGGGTTACCAAGGTGGGAACCAACATGAGGATACATCAGACGGAACCGCCCTACTGGGGGGTTGCAACGTCTGGTAGCACTAGGTCCGGTTAGAGCTATGATGCGAATAACTCCGGGAACCCGGCCTAAGGGGCAGGGCTGCTCTGCCCAGCCCGCCCCAGAAGGTGCTTGCTTAGTGATGGATGGAGTGCCTGTTCTTCGCCCAGTGGGGAAAGAAGGGAGACTGGATCGGTATACTGACCCACTCGAGAGAGGGGGAAAAGAACCAATATAGGCGTACACCCTACCAGTTGCCGGTCCTACATGTTGCCATGCAGGACGCGGGCTGACACCGGCTTTACGCGGAGGTTGTAGAACCTCGCGAAGGTGTTGGGTGTAGCCCAACCCGCAGCTCTGCATATGTCTGTGAGAGAGGCGCCACGTGCCAGTGCCCATGGGCGATTTAGGGATTAATAAGATGCCTTGACAGCATCCACAATCCAGTGGGCCAACCTCTGCTTGGAGATAGCTCTCCCCTTCTGCTGACCTCCGAAACAGACAAAGAGCTGATCCGAGCTCCTGAAGCTCTGTGTGCGGTCTAAGTAAAGGCGCAGCGCGCGTACTGGACACAACATGGACGGGGTTGGGTCTTCCTCCCCAGTGGGGAGCGCCTGTAAGTTCACCACCTGGTCCCGAAAAGGAGCGGTGGGAACCTTGGGCACGTAGCCAGGCCGAGGTCTCAGGATAACGTGAGAATCCCTGGGTCCAAACTCTAGGCAGTCAGGGGACACGGAGAATGCCTGTAGGTCCCTTACCCTCTTGATGGAGGCGATCGCCATGAGGAGAACCGTCTTTATCATGAGATGAGGAAGAGTGGCATCCCCTAGGGGCTTGAAGGGGGGCCTGGTGAGACCTGTCAGGGCTACATCCAGGTCCCAAGAGGGTAAGGAGCGCGGACGAGGCGGATTCCGCTTCTTCTGCTCGAGAAGCACACCAGGTCGAGAAGAGGCGCCACTTGTAGGCATACAGTCGCCTAGTGGCTGGTGCCCTACCTGAGAAATGGTATCTACCACCGCTGGGGGCAGACCACTCAGGATCTCCTCGCCCCATCCAGAGGCCAGAAATGGAGGTTCCAGAGGTCTGGCCTGGGATGCCACAATGTGCCCTTCCCCTGGGAAAGCAGGTCCTTCGTCAGGGGAATCTGCCAGGGGGGAGCTGTCGTCAAGAGCATGAGCTCCGAGAACCAAGTCCGGTTGGGCCAGTGTGGTGCAACGAGTAACACTTGCTGCTCCTCTTCCCTGACCTTGCACAGGGTCTGTGCAATGAGGCTCACTGGGGGGAAGGCGTACTTCCGCTTGTCCCGCGGCCAGCTGTGCGATAGGGCATCCGTGCCAAGGGGACCCTCGGTCAGAGAGTATTAAAGCGGGCAATGGGTGGTTTCGAGGGAGGCAAACAGGTCTACCTGGGCCTGCCCGAACTGCACCCAAATGAGCTGGACTGCGCAGGGGTGGAGTCGCCACTCTCCGCGAGGCGTAGACTGAAGAGAGAGCGTGTCGGCTGTCTGGTTCAGGTCGCCTGGGATATACGTGGCACGCAGGGAGCGGATCACCTGCTGACTCCACCGGAGGAGGCGTCGGGCGAGTCGTGTTAACTGCAGTGAGCGAACGCCACCCTGACGATTGATATATGCTGTCCGACCGGACCAGCACGTGCTTGCCCTGCACGAGAGGTTGCAGCCTCTTCAATGCGAGTAGCATGGTCCAACTCTAGGCAATTGAATGCCAGCACAGGCGGGGGCCCGTCCAAAGCCCCGACACTGCGTGCCCGTTGCACACTGCACCCCAACCCTGCAGGGAGGCGTCTGTCATCACCACGACATGCCTCGTTTCTGCCCTAGGGGAACCCCTGCCCGAAGGAAGGTCATGGAAGACCAAGGGGTTAGGGTGCGTCGGCAGAGAGGCGTAATCACCATCCGCCTGCTGCCGGTGTGCCACACTCTCCAGGGAACTCGACTCTGAAGCCAGTGTTGGAGCGGTCTCATGTGCATCAACCCGAGGGGTATCACCGCCGCCGAGGATGCCATGTGTCCCAGGAGCCTCTGAAATAATTTCAGGGGAACCGCTGACTGCTTGAAATGATCCAGGCAGTTCAACACCGACCGGGCGCGTGCTGTGGACAGTCGCGCTGTCATGGTGACAGAGTTGAGTTCCATACCAAGATAGAGGATGCTCTGCACAGGGGAGAGCTTGCTCTTCTCTCGGTTGACCTGTAGCCCCAATCGATCTAGGTGCCGGAGCACCAGGTCCCTGTGTGCACAACAGATCTCGCAAGTGTGCCAAGATAAGCCAGTCGTCGAGATAGTTGAGTACCCGCACACCCTTCTCCCTGAGGGGAGAGAGGGCGGCTTCCACGATCTTCGTAAAGACTCGTGGAGACAGAGACAGACCGAAAGGGAGGACTCTGTACTGATATGCCTGACCCTCGAAAGCGAACCGTAGAAACGGGCGATGACGAGGGAGAATCGAGACATGAAAGTAAGCGTCCTTTAGGTTGATTGCCATGAACCAATCGTGACATCTGACAGATGTCAGGATGCGCTTCTGCGTGAGCATCCTGAACGGCAGCTTGTGCAGGTGTCTATTCAGGGTACGCAGATCTAGGATGGGGCGCACCCCCCCCCCCCGCCTTTTTTGGGGAAGATGACTTAGGGGCTGTAAAACCCCTTGGACATCTCGGCTAGGGGGACGGACTCGATCTCACCCTTCGCCAGAAGGGTGGCGACCTCGCCCGTAGTACGGGAGCATCCCGGCCTCTGACTGAGGTGGCGAGGATGCCCCGGAACTTGGGCGGGTTTCTGGCGAACTGGATCGCGTAGCCGAGATGGATCATTCTCCTCAGCCACTGTGACGGTGTGGGAAGCTCGAGCCAATCTCCCAGGGACCGCAACAGGGGGACTAAGGGTACGATCTGCTTCATCAACCCCCCGGGGGGTGGATCGATGGCTGGCAGTGTGGGTCTCTCGCCGGGGGCGGGCCCCCGGGAAGAAAACTGGCCCTGCTGGTTCGCCAGCCTGGCAATGCAGCTCCACGCACCGTCGATTTGAGAGTGCTGAGGGCTGCAATGTACATTCGATGTTGCGCCTCGCCAAGACGCAACATCGAGTTGCCAAACACCGTCGTGTAGAGGGTGAGAGCGGCTGTGATAAACACCCAGAGAGAGAGAGAAAAACCTTTAGAAGTGGGTAGTTGGGACGGGGCAGGAACCGTCCTGGATCGACCAACCAGCAATGGAATGGCTGGGGTCGGGCCCAAAAGGTGTTCTCAATCTCCCTCGGGTCTTCCCATGGAGTGTCGAAGAGGACCAGGGCTGCTGGGACGCAGAGGGTGCACGGGATCTCGGCGGCCAGGGGGCGGCCGAGTCGCGGCGGGGGAGGATATGCTTGATATCCTCTGTCTGCTCCTTTTACTGTTGAGAACTGTGGCTCAGCAGTATCACCAAACAGCCCCCCCTTGCGAGATGGGTGCGTCGAGAAAGCGGACTTTCTCGCAACCCATCTGTGCAAAGTTTGGCCAGAGGTGTCTCTCCTGGACCACATGTGTGGACATCGCCTGACCCAGGGCCCGCGAGGTCACATTGGTCGCCTGTAGAGCGAGGTCGGTGACGGCGTGGAGTTCCTGCGCTGGGTCGGTCTTACCCTCGTGGAGCTCTCTGAACGCCTTGGCCTGCAGGATGGCCATAGCGTGGAGAGAGGGGACAGCTTGGCCCGCAGCAGAGTAAGCTCTCGACATCCTGGATGCCGAAAGACTACGTGCTTTGGACGGGAGTCTAGGTCGAGCCCCAGGGGGACTCGACGTATCCTCTAGCTGCCCCACCATCGAGGGAAGAAAGGGTGATGGAACTAGTTGACGTGCACATGCCGAAGGGGGCGTTCCAGGTCGTACTAAGTTCCTCATGCACTTCCGGGGAAACACAGCACTGGGGCGAGTACGGCATGGAGCCGCTCTCAAACCCAAGGTACCATGTATCCAGCCGCGAGCATTGGGAGAGGCAGTGCGGGCACTGCAACCCAACGCCGGCGGCCCGGGAAAGCATGGCTGACATTTCGACGTCCGCTTCCTCTTGATCTCGACCCCCCGAGGGAGGGAGCTTCAAGGAATCGTTGGAGTCTGATGCCAGTAAGTCACCCTCCGATGCTGCAACAGACATCTCATCATCACGTACCGTGTCCGATACGTGATTGAGGAACAAGACGGTGGGACCATCTCATGGGGAACACCGTCTGCATTCTAAAAGAGCAAATTTCTCCAGCGTGGCATGTCCCGCTGTTCTCGTGGGTGCAACACACTCATCGAGGAGGGGGACGGACACGAGGTCTGCTTCCAGTATGCTGGGGCAGCGCTTGTGAATACGTCCTGCCCGCACTGCGGGCGGTTGACGATTCAGACGTTGCGTCACGGGTGGCTGTGTTCCCACGGGACTCAGCCACCACCTCGTCTGCTTCCCGTTCTGTGACAGCAGTGGCTACGGCCCTGCCGTCCGCTACGGCGAGCAGCGAGGGTGATATGAGGATTACTGTGAGCGCTAATCCGTCAGCCACCGGCTCACGGACCGTTCGCACCTCGTCTCGCTCGTCTGAACGTTCCCCATGAGACGGTTCCACTGTCTTGTTCCTCAACCACGTATTCGGAAACGGTGTGTGATGATGAGATGTGCGTTGCAGCATCGGAGGGTGACTTACTGGCATCTGACTACGACGATTCCTCGGAGCTCCCTCCCTCGGGGGGTTGAGCCCAGGAAGAATGCTTTCCTGGGCCGCCGGCATTGGGTTGCAGTGCGCACCGCACTGCCTCTACCAACGCTCGCGGCTGGATACACGGTACCTCGGGTTTGAGAGCGGCTCCAAGCCGCACTCGCCCCCAGTGCCGTGTTTTCCCGGAAGTGCATGAGGAACTTAGTACGACCTGGAACGCCCCCTTTCGGCGCGTGCACGTCAACTAGTTCCATCGCCCTTTCTTCCCTTGATGGTGGGGCAGCTAGAGGATACGTCGATGTCCCCCAGGGGCTCGACCTAGACTCCCGTCCAAAGCATGCAGGTTTTTTCAGCATCTTAGGTGTCGAGAGCTTACTCTGCTGCGGGCCAAGCTGTCCCTTTTCTCCACGCTATGGCCATCCTGCATCAGGCCAAGGCGTTGAGAGAGCTCCATGAGGGTAAGACCGACCCAGCGCTTATGCAGGAACTCTGCGCCGTCATCGACCTCGCTCTACGGGCGACCCAGGGCCCACGCGGTCACCTTGGTCGCCCGTAGAGCGAGGTCGGTGACGGCACAGAGTTTGGTGATACTGTCGAGCCGCAGTACTCGACAGTAAAGAAGCAGACAGAGGATATCAAGCATATCCTCCCCCGCTGCGATTCGGCCACGCTCTGGCCGTCAAGATCCCGTGCACCGTCTGCTTCCCAGCAGCCCTGGTCCTCTTCGGCCCCCCGGAAGAAGACATCGAAGAGGAGACCACCACCCCATCAGCAGCCGCAGCGGAAGCCAAAGCGGCCCTCATGGGAAGACCCCAGGGAGATCGAGAATACCTTCGGGCCCGACCCCAGCCATTCCATCGCTGGTTGGTCGATCCGGGATGGTTCCTGCCCCGTTCCAACAGCCCACTTCTAAGAGTTTTCTCTCTCTCTGGGTGTTTATCACAGCCGCTCTCACCCTCTACACGACGGTGTTTGGCAACTCGACGTTGCGTCACGGCGAGACCCAATGTCGAGGATAATCAGCAGCCTAAGCACTCTCAATCGACGGTGCATTGTGCAACATCATCGTCTGGGTATTATCACAGCCGCTCTCACCCTCTACACGATGGTATTCGGCAACTCAACGTTGAGGCGAGACCCAATGTCGAGGATAATCATCAGCCTAAGCACTCTCAATCGATGGTGCGTTGTGCTACATCATCACCAGGCAGGTAAAACAGCAGAGCCGATCTCCTCTCCGGGGGCACCCCCACAGCGAGGGATCCGCACTGCCAGCCATCGAACCACCCCCCTGGAGGTCGATGAAGCAGAACATACCCCTAGCCTCCCTGTCTCGGTCCCTGGGAGCCTGACAAGAGCTTCCCAAACCGTCACGGTGACTACAGGATATGGTCCATCTCGGCTACGCGGTCCAACTCCCGGGCTCGACACAACGTCGAGAGACCGACAGAAAGGGAACGTCTTGGTTACGGATGTAACCTCAGTTCCCTGATGGAGGGAACGAGACGTTGTGTCCTTTATACCACAACACGTGCTGCCCGCTGCAGCAGTCGTGAGAGGTTCTCAGGCTCCTCAGAACAAAGGTGAATGAATGCAGCACGCTGTCTCCCATTTATACCATATATATCCGGGGGCGGAGTCCGGCATGCAAATTTCATTCGCCAATTTCATTGGCCTTTTCTAAAGAAGTCGGAAGTGATAGGGTCTCAAGGACGAACCCCATCTGTCGGCTCGACACAACGTCTCGTTCCCTCCAATCAGGGAACTGAGGTTACATCCGTAACCAAGACGTTTTCCGTTTCAGAATGAGAGGTATGTCAAACCCGAGAAAGCGGAGTAACTCAAGCCTGTTTCTAAAAGAGAGGTGACTTATACTCAGGTTTTGTTCAGACTGTCACGCCAAATCCGATTTTTGTGCATATCCAACTGGAATCTAATTTAAATTATTGATTGTCCACACTGTGTATAGCAACTGTTCAGATCCGATTTGAGTGTCTCGTGGTGCTCTTTCATTTTTTGCAATTTCTGATTTGGTTTCTATGGCAATGACAGGGAGCGTTGAACTTCATGCGTCGCTGTGCAGACTGATCGGTGTATGACATTGCATTACAGTGAGAGTGATTCCACAGCACACTTCTCTATTTCGCTCTCGCAGAATGGTGATGTCATACGCTGATCAATCTGAGCAGCACTGTGTAGAGTCGAACACGGCTCATTTTTCTTACAATATGAAGGTGTTTAGCCGCTGCACTGGATTACCATGTCTAATGAATCTGCTGATGAAGTGTATGAAGCTTGTATGATTGGCTTTATTCAGTGCTCGCGTCTCCTCCAGCACACAGACAACAACATAGCAGCCTTATATCTGCAAATCTACAACGTGACACGAGAACGTAACGTAAGACAAAGCTACTCAAATCGGATCTGAGTGGTCAGACTGAGGCCGCTTTCACATCTTGTCACGGCATTGGCAGAAAGAACCCAATAGCAGGCAGGCAGTGAAGGGGTTAACAAAAAACTGTATTTATTACAGAAACACAAAACAAGGACCCACGGGGGGGTAAAACAATAATCACAGGTAAACAGAAACAAAGACTAACTAAACACTAAACTAACCAAACACTACACATGAACTGAACTCAACACTTACTGAAACAAGACAGAACATCATCAACAGGAACACGAGCATATGGCACAGGTAAACACTGGACGAGCACAAGACGAACTGCATACACACTTACAATGACCGAACACAGGACAATGAAACATGAGGGTATTATATAGGGTAAGACAAACGAGGGATAACGACATGGGGCAGGTGTGGGTAATGAAACACTCAGGGAAAGATAACAAGGAAACGAGATGGCGGGAACAGAGACGAGACACTGGAGAAACCGCATATTATTGTCAAAAGAATAATAATATGTTTCTCTCCACACCTAACCAAAGACACATGAGAGGTAAAAACAAACATCTCATGGCCTTCCCACATAAAACCCAAGGACTCTGCCCCGATCCCACCACACGACTAGAATTTCATAAACAAGACGGTGGGACCGTGACAGAGCCCCCCCCTTAATGAACACCTCCAGGTGTTCACCAAGGGGTGACTAACAAGACCTGACAGACTGGACCAAAGACAAAAACCAGACAAACATGGTGAACAAGACAAGGGGCAGACATGACAACAAGACTACAGGACTGGGGTGGCATAACAAAACAACAAACATGGGAGGGGGGGTGGGGCAAAACAAGAGTTCATAGGGGGTAGTCCAAAAGGGTTGGGGGGAACAGTCCCAGTCCCCGGCTGCGCTCGAGGGCGCTGAGTCCTGGGGGACTTAGGAGGAGTCCCGGGGGGAACAGTCTTTGGCCCTGGGAGTCTCCCAGGGACCGGCTGGACATGGCTTGACGCCGGCTGGAAGGCCGGCTGGACATGGCTTGACGCCGGCTGGAAGGCCGGCTGGACATGGCTTGACGCCGGCTGGAAGGCCGGCTGGACATGGCTTGACGCCGGCTGGAAGGCCGGCTGGACATGGCTTGACGCCGGCTGGAAGGCCGGCTGGACATGGCTTGACGCCGGCTGGAAGGCCGGCTGGACATGGCTTGACGCCGGCTGGAAGGCCGGCTGGACATGGCTTGACGCCGGCTGGAAGGCCGGCTGGACAGGCTTGACGCCGGCTGGAGCCGGCTGGACATGGCTTACGCCGGCTGGACCGCCGGACTGGACGCCGGCTGGATCCCGGACTGGACGCCGGCTGGATCACCGGACTGGACGCCGGCTGGATCACCGGACTGGACACAAGACTGACACAAGACTGGACACAAGACTGGACACAAGACTGGACGCCGGCTGGACGCCGGCTGCACCGGACTGGACCTGCGCACCGGACTGGACGCCGGCTGCACCGGACTGGACTGCCGGCTGCACCGGACTGGACGCCGGCTGGACCACCGGACTGGACTGCCGGCTGCACCGGACTGGAGCCGGCTGCACCGGACTGGACGCCGGCTGCACCGGACTGGACGCCGGCTGCACCGGACTGGACGACTGGACAGGACTCGGCAGCACCACCGGACTGGACGCCGGCTGACACCGGACTGGACGCCGGCTGATCACCGGACTGGATACCGGCTCGACCGGATCCGGCTGACGCCGGCTTGGACCCGGCGGACTCCGGTGCACCGGACTGGACGCCGGCTGCACCGGAGTGGTAGCCGGCTGCATGGAGGCTACGTTCCCCCGTGACGCTCCTTCCTCCTTTTCCGCACCGCCGGGTCTGCAGCCATCTTTGGCGGACCCGTGGGGACCGGAGGTAGTTCAGCGTTGGGGGAACCCCCAGACGTCGTCCCCGAGTCCTTCCCTCCCCACTCGCCACGGTCGCCGCCAGGGAACCGGGAACCGTGGAGCTCCAGCCAGAGGGTACTGAGTCCCCCCGGGCAGCGGCAGCCAGGACGAGACCCCCCGGGACGCTCGACCGTGGAGCGGAAGTTCCAAATGGAACCCCACTCCCGGGATCATCCCGGTTGGCCACGTACCTGACCATATCCGCAAACCCGAGAGGAGCCAGCAGCCTCTTCTCCGACGGTGTGAGGCGCCGGGTGAGGCAGCAGTTGAAGATCGTCTTCAACTCCGCATCATGAACCCGGTCGCCTCTGCCACCGCCGAGAATGCTCTGGCGAACTCCTGGTCCCCATAACTCCCCTGAGGAACCCCAGTAGCAAGTGGGCAGGCCGGATCGGGGAGACGACGCCTTGCCGTCCTTGGGAGCCGCCTGCTGGGTTCGATTGGGTTGGTCATTCTGTCACGGCATTGGAGAAAGAACCCAATAGCAGGCAGGCAGTGAAGGGGTTAACAAAAAACTGTATTTATTACAGAAACACAAAACAAGGACCCACGGGGGGGTAAAACAATAATCACAGGTAAACAGAAACAAAGACTAACTAAACACTAAACTAACCAAACACTACACATGAACTGAACTCAACACTTACTGAAACAAGACAGAACATCATCAACAGGAACACGAGCATATGGCACAGGTAAACACTGGACGAGCACAAGACGAACTGCATACACACTTACAATGACCGAACACAGGACAATGAAACATGAGGGTATTATATAGGGTAAGACAAACGAGGGATAACGACATGGGGCAGGTGTGGGTAATGAAACACTCAGGGAAAGATAACAAGGAAACGAGATGGCGGGAACAGAGACGAGACACTGGAGAAACACATGAGAGGTAAAAACAAACATCTCATGGCCTTCCCACATAAAACCCAAGGACTCTGCCCCGATCCCACCACACGACTAGAATTTCATAAACAAGACGGTGGGACCGTGACACATCTAGTTCGATTGCCTGGACCGAACCCTAGTTCGATTTATCCCCCATCCTCCCTCCCCCGCTGGTCTGTGTTCACATTGTAATTTTTGCATACGAACCGTGGTGCGCTTGCGTCATCAAGCGGAGGCCAAGTACTCATGTTGCTGGGTTACCGCTATGAAGGCGACAAGGTGCTAAAATGGATGTAACTTTTGTTGTTCTTTCTTTGAACCTTTGGATTTGCTTGCAAAGAAAAGATACAGAAACACATTTGCATTTGTCTGCCGCAAAAGTATTACGATTGTTCCGAAGAGAGCGGGCTTTCTGCCGGTGATTTTTTTGGCAGAGGCAAGCAGAAATATTCGCTCTGCTTACAGTTCGTCTCGACGGTCGTCAAGGTAAGTGAGCATATTCCATTCAAAAAGTGAAACTTGTATATTATATTCATTCATTACACACAGACTGATATATTTCAAATGTTTATTTCTTTTAATTTGATGATTATAACTGACAACTAATGAAAATCCCAAATTCAGTATCTCAGAAAATTAGAATATTACTTAAGACCAATACAAAGAAAGGATTTTTAGAAATCTTGGCCAACTGAAAAGTATGAACATGAAAAGTATGAGCATGTACAGCACTCAATACTTAGTTGGGGCTCCTTTTGCCTGAATTACTGCAGCAATGCGGCGTGGCATGGAGTCGATCAGTCTGTGGCACTGCTCAGGTGTTATGAGAGCCCAGGTTGCTCTGATAGTGGCCTTCAGCTCTTCTGCATTGTTGGGTCTGGCATATCGCATCTTCCTCTTCACAATACCCCATAGATTTTCTATGGGGTTAAGGTCAGGCGAGTTTGCTGGCCAATTAAGAACAGGGATACCATGGTCCTTAAACCAGGTACTGGTAGCTTTGGCACTGTGTGCAGGTGCCAAGTCCTGTTGGAAAATGAAATCTGCATCTCCATAAAGTTGGTCCAATTTTTTGGTCCAAGCAGAAGAGAGACTTCTTAAAATGTAAACAAACATTTAAAGATATAAACAATACATAAAATGCCACCACGATTATAATCTATAAATTATAAATATGAACTGGAAGCATAACACTTTATTGTATATCTCCTCAAAACTCACTAGGCATCTCGTTTTCCTGGTATCATTGTAATGATAAATTATAGACTGCTGTATTGTTGGCCTCTAAACTAGGGATGTGCACGAATATTCGTAACATTTGAATATTCGATCCGCAATAACTATTCGAATATTAAAAATGCTATTCGAATATTCTTATTTTTCATAAGAATAAAACTGCATCACCACAAGGTTAAGTTACCGTTACAGAAGACCTTAGAGTTGTCACGTCTTATTTAATGCTTCTTCACTTCTTCTGTAATGATTTTTTAATGTACAGAAAATATAAAAACTCATTTGTATGTGTTCCTAAATCTTTGTTCACTCAGATTGCAAGCTCGTTTAAATATTTTAAGTTTACACACTGGATGCCCGGATCGCATTTTATGCTCGGCTCACATCACCATATTAAAATGTTTCAAAACTGGTGAGCCACAGAATTCGTTAACATTACATTAGGTATAAAAATATCAACGTAATATTAAATGATTAACAATAATTCATTTATTACCATTACTTGTTTGCAGCGGTTGTTCTTAGTAAATTCATATTTGTTCGTTAAAAATATATTAAGTAATGCTAATTTCAACAACTTGAAACATGAAAATGTACATTTCACTGCAACAAATGTTAATGAATTTGGCCTTAACATAAGAGTGGCACCTTTTTCCATACCTAAAAGCAAGAATTTTCCTTCTAGAAGTTCAAATAGGGTCGTCGCCTTCAAGTTACAGCCTGTAAATAAATTTGCACGGATGCTTTTTTTGTTTGTTTTAAAACGCGCTGTAATTCCTTACCTTAGTTGAAATAAATAGGCCTACCTTATTTATTGATGCAAATCCAATGCAAAGCTAAACAAGACAGACACTGACCGTGAACGACAAAGAAAATAATATTTACATAAAGATGACGGTCACGTAATCAGGGAATCAAGCACTGGCTCCGTCTTTGTTGCGGGGTATGTTTTAGGATCTTAGCAGTCGGCATGAGATATCAAGCCCATTTACTTTATTTATTATCAACATTATAAACATAAAGCCAGATATTCTTGTCAGATCTGGGTTTTGTTTCCGGGAGTTAGAGAAGAGCAGCGCGTTTTTCTCCGCTGTCGGCTTGTTAACCGTCGGCTTGTTGAACAGACTTTCACCAGAGTAAAATAGACCTATATGCTTGTTTTTCTTATCAAGAACATGTAAAACAAAAAAAATAAGATAACCATATATCACAGACTGTCAATATATGTTGCATTTTGTTCGTTGTGTTAAGTTCGTTTTCTGCAGTTTTTATGTATTTTTCTATTTTTTCAACATAAAAAACGATATACAGGATATAATATTAATGCATTATGAATATTTAATGATAATTATAAGCTTGATGTGAAATTGTGACTAAATAAAAACTTAACAAATTACGTCATTATTAACTTAATTTAAATAAACCAATATTCGAATATTCGTTTTTTATGAGATCAAATATTCGAATATGAAATTATTGAAAAATGCCCATCCCTACTCTAAACCCTCGTAAAGTTGCATGTAAATATGGCTAGCTATCCTCTATTTGCTCGACGTTGGCTTGTTGTTACGGCGTGATAGAGCCTGGAAGCGTGTCCTAATTTTAAGTGCGTGAAATTTGGCAACCCTGCTAATATACTAACAAAATAAGAAAGTAATTTAAATACAAACACTAAAACAATACAATACAGAAAACCGCAAGCAGATTGCTCTCTAAATCGCTGCGCTGTCTTCAGTATCGACTTCCTGGTCAGGGAGCTGTCAATCCAAATCTCACTAACCAATGAGAGTAAAGTGGCCATAAGTCCCACCCACACGTGAGATTTGTGCCAGAAAGGCGAACGAAAACTTCAGAAGTGTAAACGAAAACTCGAAAAGCGCAAATGAAAAATCTAGCAGCGAATTCAAAACTATTATTGGCAAAAACGAAATTTAGAAAATTGTTAAGAAAAATAGCAGTTTATGTGAAAATCTTGTCACATTCTTGCAATTGAGTTTATTGTTTTCATTATCAAAGTGTTTTTTTCTTTCTCGTTGTATATATTTTTATACAGTTTGCGTTCATTTTTATTGACACAAAAGTAATCCCATATGTCTGCAGCCTCATATCAACGCACGTACACCTGGCTCCGCCTTCACACAATGACGCTGTATCGGGGAGGGGGCGTGGCCATCTCGAAATGCATTTTCAAATCCACATTGAATTTTGCAACACTCGCTGTGGCTGTGTAATGAAAATGCAATCCAAAATGTTCAACCCATGAATGCATTTAGGGAAAATAACATTTTCATTTTCATTTTGCAACTTAAATAGCGTTAAAATATGCATTCAAAATACATATTAAAAGTAGTGTAGGAACGGACAAATGTCAATTGTGTTATTGAATTTTCATTTTCATTTTGCACCTAATGTTGCACATATGTTATTTTAAATGTATATTTAAAGACATAAATGCATTGTCATTTTACATACTGCATTGCCATTTTGCAAATTGCATTTCAATTTTATAATTTCTACCAATATGCTTCCATATCGATTCAAGGTAGTAGTGTTGTTGTTCTGCTGTTTCATTCGCCACCCTCGAACCTACATGCTAAATGCTCCTTACGGACCCCTGTAGGCCCGGAAATGTATTGCAATATGTCATAACGCACATGCGTCACAACTCATGTGTATGCGTATGATTCGAAGGAAGTATACTTTGCAAGGCTGTGGGTTCAGCTGTACGCGTACGCTCGCGTACACAGAAATAAGTATACTTTGGCATTACTCTTTATGTCGTGATTCTGCCTCATCAGGTCATGTCTTTCTTGGTTATGTGGCAGAATCACGGCTGGATCCCTGGTTATGTGTGGAGAGAGTCATTTTGACCCTGTCGGCCTTCGATACTCTCTCCGGTCCTTGTCTGTGTTCCCGCCCTTTTGTATCTCTCGTTATTGCTTGTTGATTAGTTCATGTCTCACACCTGTTCCCTCTTGATTTCCTCCCCTTTATATAGTCCTCATGTTTCATTGTCCTGTGCTCAGTCATTGTATTTGTTCGTGTGTGATGTGCTGTTGCTTTTTTGGTGTCAGTACTAGATCCACTGTGTTCCTGGTTCCTAGTTTACCTGCCCTGAGTGAGTTTTGTTTGTTTATGGTTTTAGTTCTCGTTTTTGTCCCCCTTGAGGGAAGTTTTTGTTTTCCCCTTTCGTAAAGATTATTTTGTTAATAGTGTTTGTTCCCCTATGTGGGTTCTTGTTTTGTTTTATTTTGTTAATAAACCATCCTTGTTAACCCCTTCATCCCCGCTGCCTGCAATTGGGTTCTCTTCCTCTGAGATTCATGACACTTTAAACCTCTTTGGGCTAAATGCCATGGTACAGATGTGGTCGGAAGTTTTTTTGCTGATGGTTTATTTTTAGTGCTAAGTGGTGTTAAATTGTAACATTGTTATTTGGCGTTAGAACAGGGTAAACTGGGTAAAAATCAGATGCAATCAATCCATTTCTTCAGATTTCTGAGAGGAGTATAATAATTTCAGTATAACAAAATATAAGGTAGAGTTATAATTACCTTGTTTTTTCTTCCTGAGTTCTCTTATCGCAGCCCTTATGGTTTTCCTTTCATCAAAATCGTTACAATCATCAAGCTGTAAAAGCAAACAATGTAAACATTGTAAATTTTGAAAATTGTGGTAAATGGTATTTAGTAAACTTAATAAATGGCACTAAAGTGTTCAGTAAATGTAACATGACAACATTGTTAATATATTTCACCTATGTCATGTCATTTTCCAGAAGTGGTGCAAAATGCTGTCCCCCCATACATATTGTCGCCTTGGAATTATAAGGTTCTATCTTCATTCTAAGTAGTTTTGAGGTATTGTGCTTCAAGGTTTTGCATTTCATATAGCAAAAATGATATGGGTAACAAATATATTTCATAGCCGACATGAAAAATACAGAGACCAGGTCAAATGCAAATAGAACCTTCTAATTCAGAAAAATCACGTTCTGCTTAGAATTAGGTTCTATCAGCAAAACATTCATTACAGCAATACATTTTCAAGCAACGCAAACAATTGACTTATAATTTTTGTTAAACCATGAAATTTGTGTTTGTAATAATGTGTTGACATGTATAAGAATAGTTACATTTACATGGTTTTTACTACATTTTATTTCATTTTTCTTGTTCAAATTAAGCATCAAAAAGCTGTCCTAATTGTTTTGTTAGTGCAAATTTTAGGTAATGTATATGGTGGGTAATTCAACACCATTAACCATTAAGTCTATGTTGGTTTAGACAGAAAGCAGCTACTGTAATCTGACCTAAACTTTATTCTACGGAAGGTGGGGCAGGTAAAATTACTTTCTAGAGAGAAGTATGGCTGAAATAACATGATAATGTTAATTGTTGTAATTAAGACTGTTGAAATTGTTGACAGACTTTTAAAAATTAAGGCATTAATTGCATTATGCGAGTGTATGAAAACTGCTCTGCTGGCTAGTGTTGTGTCTATAAATATAAAAATAAAACCCAAAACAAAACAGATGTCCTCCTCGACAAGAGTATCAATAAAACAGTCAACCTTGAGGTTTCTTTTAAACATTGTTTTGCGTTGCACTGTTTACACTGGCCACATGACAAAGAAAGCTGATCCTGATTGGTCCTCTTGTGAGCAAGCACATGGGTCCTAAGCTAGTGTATCTAATACAGTAAGAAATATTACATTATGTGTGCACAATATATGTCTGCTTTCCCCGTCAATTTAATTAGCTATTGTCAATACCAAAAAACACACAAAAAATATCTCTGGATTGATTAAATACTTGGCCACAACCCAAACGTTGTGACCAGTAAAACAGATTAAGAGTAATTAACCTTATTAAAATGTTATGAAGCCAAAAAACCTGAATTCGTTTGTAAAAAGTGTCATTACCAAATTGCATAAGAGTTTTGCATGACTATTATGCAACAGACACAGCGCCTCTGCCGGCCACGCCACCGGCATTAGCGCTCTCTCCTTGTTTCTCACGCTCACTCTCCCCAGCATACTGATTACACCCTCACCTTAAGCCCATCACCGGACCTCTTTCCATTGTTTGTTGTCAGGGCTAGTTGTCGGTTGATTGAGCTCGACCTGATTTTGCCAAGTGGTTGATGTCCTCAGGGCAACATATTTTGTTGACCTAAGGACAACATTTTTATAAATAAAACAAACCCACACCCAACCATAACTTACCCCTAAAATCAAAGGGAAATGATAAGTGAAAAACAATGGTCTAGAAGCACCTAATCCTGGTTGTAAGATTAAATTTAAAATAAACTGTAAACTTATTTCTGAAATCTGATTGGTTGATTTAAATGTTGTCGTGGGGTCAACATGATGTTGCCCTAAGGACATCAACCACTTGGCAAAATCAGGAGAGCCATTGTTTGACGGTAGTGCTGACCCAGTTATTACTTACCCGTTTACCTGTGGAATACATACCTGTTTACCTGTGGAATACATCAAGTATACTGAAGATTACTTCAGTATATTGGTGTGTCTTGTCCCGTGTGTGAAGTGTGAAAGACCTGACCACCGCAACGATCACCCATCAACCCTTTCGCCGAATTGGCAACAGAGATGAGACAAACTACAGAAGCAAGGTGAGCCACTTGGCCAGGTGGTGCAGTGACAATAACCTGTCTCTGAATGTGGAGAAGACAAAGGATATTGTTGTTGACTTCAGGAGAGTGCACACTCGGCATGCTCCTCTGACCGTCAATGGTGAGACTGTGGAAACTTTTTTTTGCACATAGCACCGGTGCTACAGAGGTTTAAAATTGTGTAGTGCTACAACAGTTTGTCCTGTGCAAGTATAAAAAGTGCGGTTCATCACATAAACAGGCAGGTAAATGACAAATGACATTACATGTTACATACAGATGGATAACTTAGGGCCATATAATTTTTAGTTTTTCCCAAATTCTTTTTTCCTTTTTAATTGTTCCGAGCTCTGTATTTTTAATGTTTTGCTATACAATAGTAAATAAATTTGTTCATAAAAAACTGTAGTATACTATAGTAATTATAATATAATAATTATTTCCCTATAGTGAAATTCTTGGGTACTGTAGTATTTAGTATTTCTTAACCTTACTATAGTAAATATGAAAGTATACTATAGTGTTTATTACAGTTATATACATTTACAAGTAAATTATTATCTTCGTCTGGTTCAAATTAATCAGACTTTTATTTTGGTAGGTCGTCGCAAAGACGCGTTGGTGTCTGTTTGAGGCAGCTTCACTCAGGATATATCGCCCTCCGATGGGTTCTTCGGGAAGGGGACACACAAAACATCGCTCTAAATAAAGAGAAAATTACGTTGTTTTTATTCCTCCTTTTTCCAAGGGAATTTTAAACGGACACATTAAGAGATACAAGTGCGTTTTTACCTCTAGAGTTTACACAATAAGAGCTTTACTCTTCGAAAGGAGTAGGGTATAGGGATGATCACTTCTGAATGGAACGCGGGGACTGAAACGTTCCTTAAATAAACTTAGAACAACTCTGTGGATGGAGTTCATGTGTTTATGTCCTCGTATATTGAGATACAGAAAAATCCACAAGTGTTACGCTTGTAACATGTTAAAGGCAGGGGCGTAGCGAGCTTTTCAAAAGTGCGGGGGATGTATGTGGTTTGTTTGTTAACAATAAAAATGATGAATATAATGACAGAATGGTACAAAAGGTGTAACATACAAGATATAAAAAGCTTCCCATTGAAATGAGTGATACTAGAAAATTATAAAAACACACTCTGTGGTAAGCTTGATAGTGACATCTGACAGGACTGTGACTGAGAATGCTAAATTTAGCTTACTTGTGCCTTGAAAAGGGGAGGTATAAATAAACACCCACACAAAACTTTTTCTCTGGTATAAATAATGTAACAATTTACTGTTTTTAAACATTAAAATAATATGCACTTTTCTTTCATAGTTCTTCAACAGGTATGCAAAGAATGACATAATTTCTCACTTTTTTCTCCTCAACAGGTACAATCTAGCACAACAGGTAAGTATCCACAAAAGTATTCAGCTAATCAACAAACAATGCTCAAAATATCAAAATCAATTGCACTGGCAATAAACCCATAAATACACTGCTTAACAATGACAATTTGTCCCTCCTCCTCGTCAATTCCCTGCCTTCTTCATCACAGTTACTTTATACATTGCATGCCACATACATAACCGAATTTAGCTAGCTGCTGAACAATATCCCAATTAGCAATTAGCATTAGTCTAAAAAACGAAATATAATACAGAAAACACTCGACATGTCAACAAAACATAAACAGAACATCTTCCCAAACACATATCAAGCTTATTTAAAAACCTCGAAAGCATAAACACTCATTCAAAGTACCTGGAAAAGGGAGACAACCATAAGTTCCCGCCTCCTCAGCACGAGCTGACCGATAAATCTAACACACCAAGAGAGGCGGGACTTAAGGCAGAACAGCCAATCATCAGCCGGTCACACTCAAAGCCGGTTTCATGTTTGAGAGGGAGGGGAGAGCAGGCAGCCGCAGCGAGCGCAGACACAGAGCGGCCAGAGAAACGGAGGAGCGACTGCTGTAAGGCGTTTGTGCAAAACTGCGGAAAAACTGCAGAAAAAGTGCGGGTGTTGAACCCTCTCACCGGGAAAAGTGTGGGTGTTAAAACACCCACATCCCCCACGGACGCCCCTGGTTAAAGGGGTCATATGACACGGCTAAAACGAATATCATCATTTGTTTTAAATGTATTGCAATGCGTATACATGATTTAAGGTTAAAAAATTGAGTATTTTCCACATACTGTGCATGTTTGTATCTCCTCTTTGCCCCGCCTCTCTGAAACGCGTGGATTTTTTACAAAGCTCATTGCTCTGAAAAGTGAGGTGTGTATGATTGGCAAGTTAACCAGTGCGTAGTGATTGGTCGAATACTGCAAGCGTGTGAAGGAAATGTTACGCCTCTTACCATATTTGGAATTTTTATGTGTCTATTACATGCACGGGCAACTTATAACACACCAAAGACACAGAAAAGCACATATTCGTGCCATATGACCCCTTTAAACTGTGCAACTTCACTCATAGACACGCAGAACTAGCAGAGTACATATTAAAATAGTATAATTACGCTTACATGATTGCTTCCACATTTTCCCACATCACTCTAGATTAATGGACTTAATGCAGCCGGGAAAACAAAATAGAATTGCAAAAACTGAATAAAAACGAAAATAAATAGTGGTGCGCCATTAGTTAACCTCTCACACGAACAACGACAAACGCACTTCACACAAACAGGCGGCTCTGTCTAATGCTCGTTCAAATCTTTATCGCACGCGTACTACACTATTACATTTATTCTTAGCACAGACCGATTTTTTCGTAGCACGTGTGACATATATGTTACACTGTACAGCCCTGCCGTCTGACCCGCAAAGCCCTCTGCATTGCAGGTTATCCCACCCACCCACCACACAGCTTCTTTAGTCTGCTGCCATCGTGGAGGAGACTGTGGAGTCTCCAGGCCAGGACCAGCAGACTAAAGGAGAGCTTCAAGGTCAAGTTTATTTGTATAGCGCCTTAAAACAACACGAGTGTTGACCAAAGTGCTTCACATAGCAATAGTAACAACATACTTAAAAAGAACAAGTCATGTCCAGTGAGTAGTTAAACTAAAAACAGGAATACAACATACATTGCATGATATTTCATAAAAAGAAATGCTAAAACACAAACTACAACCCCTAGTACCAATAAAAAATAAAACTACTTATACTATAAATAAGCATGAGAAAAGAGGAATGTCTTAATAGATGTTTTAAAACCAGTTAATGTAGTAGAGGCTCTGATCGTTACTGGTAGCGTATTCCAGAGTTTAGGAGCATATACTAAAAATGGGATTTAGGGACGTTCAACAATAGCTGGTCTGAGGATCTGAGAGATCTTTGAGGTGAATAAAGATTCAGAAGTTCTGATATATAAGAAGGAGCAAGTCCATGTAAAGCTTTAAAAACAAACGTTAAGACCTTAAAATCAATTCTTTGCTTCACCGGAAGCCAGTGGAGGGAGGCGCTGATGTGCGAAATATGGTCATGCTTTTTTGTCCCAGTCAAAAATCGAGCTGCAGCGTTTTGTACCAATTGAAGTCGCGAGAGTGATGACTGACTAATTCCAGCACACAGGCCATTGCAGTAATCAAGCCTTGAGGAGATAAATGCATGAATAACTGTCTCCAAGTCACTGAAAGAAAGGAAAGATTTTAACTTTCGCAACTGCTTTAGTTTGAAGAAACTAGCTCTGACCACAGAGTTTACTTGTTTATCAAACTTCAAGTTGCAATCAAAGATAACCCCCAAGTTTTTTTACATATGGGTGGTTATTTGTCTGAAGGGGCCCCAGGAGAGTACTGTAATTATCAATAAGGGCTTTTGAGCCAAAGAGAATGACCTCAGACTTTTTATCATTCAGCTGGAGAAAATATACATCCATCCATTCTTTAATATCCTTTAAGCAGGCTAGCAATGAAGGAACAGAATCACTGCCAGAGTCTAATGGCAAATAAAACTGGGTATCATCTGCATATATGTGATAAGAGACTTTATGACGCTCAAAAATCAAACATAAGGGGAGCATATAAAGAGAAAATAAGACTGGACCCAAAATTGAACCCTGTGGTACCCCACATGTAATCGGCGTTGGAGATGAAGAAAATTCTCCAATTTCAACAGATATGCTCCTGTTTGAAAGATAAGACTCAAACCATACTAATGCAGCGTCACGGATACCAACCTCATGTTTTAATCTGTTTAACAAAATGCAATGGTCCACGGTATCAAAAGCTGTGCTTAAATCCAACAACATAAGTGCTACACATTTACCAGAGTCAACTGATAGTAGGATATCATATGTCACTCTTAGGAGGGCAGACGCTGTACTATGCTTGGCCTTAAAACCAGACTGATAGGGTCCAAAATATTGTTGGATATTAAATACGGAGTAAGGTGGTTTAAGACCACTTTTTCCAGAACTTTCAGCAGAAAAGGCTCTTTAGTGGGTCTATAATTTTGAAGATCAAAGATATCCAGATTTGTTTTTTTAATCAGGGGGTGAACCACCGCGTGTTTAAGACACAATGGGACGATGCTATTATATAGGGATGCATGTATAATAGACAGCACACCAGGTGAGATAACGTCAAAAACCTCTTTAAAAAGGGTAGCAGGAATGGAGTCAAGAGAGCATGTGGTCAATTTCATGCTGGAGATTACAGCCAACAGGTCAGAGAGAGATATGGTTTTAAAAGCAGATAGACTGGCAGAAATAATCTGTGAATTTTCCCAACATATGGGTGATGAATTTACAATCTGAGACCTGATACTGACAATCTTATTTATGAAGAAGCTGCAAAACCTCTCACACAGATCAACACTGGGAACCAAACCAGATACGATTGGAGGATTCAACACAGAATTTAAGGTGAAAAAAAGTGTTTTTGGACAGTTAGAATTTTTTGCAATTAGGGTGGAGAAATAATTAGCCCTCTGCAAGGAAACTGTTTCCTGGTATTGAGACAAACGAAGAGAAAGAGATTTGCAGTTTGTCCCTTTTCCATTTTCTTTCTGCCCGTCTGCATTCTCTCCTCAAAGCTCTAGTATCTTCATTCAGCCAGAGCTGCTTTTTTCGTTTGATTTTCTTAACTTTGAGGGGGGGTATTTCATCCAATACCTCTGTACAAGAGGCATTGAAGGTTACAACCATATCCTCAACATCCTGGCCTTGTAATGCCAAATTAGCACTGCCAGCTACAGATGCTAAGAACGACTCCCTAAAACAAATGGCAGTAGAGGCGTTTAAGGAGCGAACAAGGGAAGTAGATGGCTGATCATTTGAACTGCAACTGTGGAACACACTTTCAAACACAACTGGCCAATGATCAGACAAACCAACATCACTTACACAAATGTCATTAATGGTAAAGCCTGATGATAGAACAAGGTCAAGTGTGTGCCCTAGTTTATGTGTAGGACCAGATACTGATTGCATGAGATTAAAAGAGTCAATAATCTGTAAAAACTCTTTTATAAGTGGCTTTGAAGGGCAACACAAGTGTATATTAAAATCACCAACAATTAAGATATTTTTACATCTTGTGACTAGATCAGATAGAAATTCTGAGAACTCTCTCAAAAAGTCACTTTTGGAACTTGGTGGTCTATATATCACTGCTAAAAGTAGAGGAACTGAGGAGTCGAGTTTGCAAATCATGGACTCAAAACTGTCATAGCTATCGGCTGGTAAAAGCCTACATTTAAACATATTTTTGAAAATGACAGCAACACCGCCACCTTTCCTTGACTTTTCTAGGGCAGCTAAAAAAAACACAGTTCATGGGAGAGAGTTCTGTGAAAGGACTTAAATCGTTTTCAGTGACCCAGGTTTCAGTAATAAATATAAAATCCATTTTTTTTGTTAAAAAGAAATCATTTAGTAAATATGTTTTGTTCGCAACTGATCTTGCATTGATCAGCACAGATTTTATAGGCACCATTTTACAGTCTTGCTGTTTCCCTACGTTTGTCGACAACTTAGGTACAGGCCGAAGATGGGAGATATCACAGCACCGGGGCTTTTCACTTCGCCGGGACCCTCTGCCTCTAGACCATATGATAGGTATAGAACCCAAAGTGGTGATGGTAGTTATCCGAGGCCGATGAACTCCACTGTGAACGTATCGTGGGCGACGGATTATCCCTAACTCGGCGCATACTGTGAGAACGTCAGGTGTCAGGCGGGTTTCCGGGTAATTGTTCATCTTCATAAGATCTGCAGTTTTAAACTGGATTTGCATGATGATGGTGTGGAGAACAGCAACACTGGGGTATCGTTCGCTATTTCAGGTGGCTATAAACCACAGAGCGCACAAAACGGCCCAGCGAACAGAAGACAAGATCATACTTCAGTCAATCACCAAATCAGAAGCAGGTTTAAATCCAACGAACATACATATAACAGCAAGAGCACCCAAAAAGATAGTCTTTCAAGTCTTGATCCGAGGCCCAAGCAAAGGGCAGATCCAAAAAGGTCAATAATAACGACTATTTTATATGAATCCACCCAGCGCGGCAACGACAAAGCCGAATAGGTTCAGCTGCATCGATCTGCGGTCCAGTGAGGTAAAACACCAGGCGAATCCGGAGGAAGTCAACGATGCGTGTGGATCCACTCAGCACAACAACAGCAGCGAGAAAACTGCGTCGATCCGCGGGCCAACAATCCAACACAAAGGCGAGTCGGAAGAGATCTTTACATAATCCTCCTGAACATAAAATAACTATAAAACATAAAATAGCTATAATACGTATCGTTATAAAACTTCATGGTATCGTTATAAAACTTTAAATCTGGGGGAAACAACCGGAGAGCTGCGGCAGACAAAAACGCACGGCGTGTGTAGCTTCATCCACCAGGCAGTCAGGAAGCTAAACTCCCTCCCAATCCTGCCCCCCACTCTCCCGACCCTGCCCCCCCCTCTCTTGCCCCATGCTCCACTGAACTCTGACCCCATCCACCTCCCACCCCCCCTTCCCACATCTGCAAGTCCTTCCAATCCTCCCCTCCCACACCATACACTGACCCGCACTAGTCACTTTATGCAGCATTGGACTGCTCACTACCTCATTCAGCATTGGTCTGACCCTTTTCAACTACCTCTTCTGACTGTTTAAACAAATCCTGCTCTCTTTGTCACTTTAATCAGAGCGATAAGCTCTTTGCACTACCTCACATCTGCACTGTTGTTTATTTCAATAGTTTGTTGGCTTTATTTCAATCTCGCTAAAAAATTATTTCATTATCACTTTATTTACTATCTCGAGCATGATGCCAAATAACGTACAGTATATCTTTAACATACACTTTCTAAACCAAAAATGTACCAAGATATGTTTTCAGTGGACTTCTATTGCTTTGCTTGAAAAAGCACTGTAAAGCTGGTTTGTATCGAGGTCAGAGGTGGGTAGTAACGCGCTAAATTTACTTCGTTACATTTACTTGAGTAACATTTAGGAACATCTGTACTTTTAATGTAAAATTAAAAGTCGGTCCTTTTACTATTACTTGAGTATATTTCTAATAAAAAATCTGTACTTTTACTCCGTTACACTGCGTGACGTTCCTTCATTTTAAAATTTACACTGCGTGACGTTCCTTCATTTTAAAATTTGTTTATTTCAAGGTTGTCGTCTCTTTTTAATGGGGCATTGCCGAGTGATTGATTCTTTTGAGTCGATTCTTTTGAAAGCATTAATTGAACAAAGGGCAAAACCGTCTGATTAGGTTCACGAATCAGTTCAAATGATTTGTTCAGCGATCTTAATTGCCTGAAGCAGCGGGGGTACTCACTCCTCGTAGCGGAAAACAAGAACACGCAGAACACAAAGAGTGAAGGGGATATGAAACCAAATCAAACCAAAACTGCAAATGCGTTATATTGTTTGCCAGCAATGATAAATGTCCACCCATATGCGCGCACTTCGTTAAACACAGCAACATGCGCGCGACCTGTTAGACACAGAGATGTGAGCTTGCAGCAGTGGCGTTGCTAAGCCCTTTTTAGGGGAGCTAAAGCCCCCCTAAAGCTTAACCCCCCTAAAATATTGTGAGTAATAATGTAATCTGTACAAGAATTTTTCTTTGTTATAAGAAGAATTTCCATTCTTTGTTATAAATGTAGCTTAATATGATGCGGGAGCAGTACAAGACCCTTTCCCATCCACTGTAAAAAAGTGTTGTCTGCGTTAACTAGTTAGTTGTTTACGTTACCTCCAGCAAAATGAAAGCATCACTTCACACCAATGACGGCATACTTCAGAAAACGATCATGATGATATTGTAGCGCACAGAAATGTGTCATTCATGATGATGTGCTGTTTTATTTTTCTGCACCTACGTTATAGAGAGTTGACGGTAGTTTTGACAGCCCCGGAAAGACGTACGGGCAGTTAGTTACGTTACTGTAGTTCAGCCTGGTGCGGCTGTGTTATTCATTGTTCTGAGTTCCGAGGAAACAAAAGTGTACGTAGAAGCTCCTTGTCGTTTTTCAGACGCTTCAGTATTTTTATTATTAATTTAAAACATATTGTGGATGTAATAGATGAACACGCAGTCATGCACAGGAGTGACAGCGCTCGTGCTAATCAGAATGAATGCATGGAAACATATTAAGTTATTCCTACTAAATAATGATTCAGCAGTTGATTGTGACATTTATTATATGGATTTGTGGCTGTTGTTATCACTTTGAATTATAAATGTTGCAGATTGACTGATTAATGTGATATTCATTTGAATAACAATAACTTGTCTTTATGCTTTTTCTTGCAGAAACATACATTTAAAGAACAGAAGGAAGAAAACTTTTTGATGGGCGTGTGGTTCACTGTTATGTTTACAAGTAAGAGCTTTTCACAACACGAGAAAACATGAGTTTTGTCTGAAATCAGCTTGTATTTCATATTAAAGAGCACTGCAGATGTTCTAGATAATCTTAGGAAATGCTCTGAGTTTAGTTAAGTTCATTGTAAACTCAAAACTCTGCAGGTTCACTTTAGTTTGACATGGTCTATTATTCTAAATATTGTTGTGTAGGCTACATTGACAATGGACCTAGATGAAATATAAAGAAATGCTTGTATCTTCTGTGTTTGTCTATTAGTCTCCGTGTGTATATTTCAAAGATATATGCTTATGATAATAACAATAATTAAAATATATATATATATAATCTTAAAATATTGGCACTGCACGTGTACACCCTCAAATTTGTGATTGTCAAATTTACAAATTTGTATTTGTAGCCTTTTTTCGTGTTCCTATATTTTTGAAGAACTCGGAGATGACTTCTTACAGTAAAGAAAATCTTTTCTCAGAAGACCAAGTAACTGCTATAGTATACTTTTACGAAATTGATGCCATATTTATTATTTATTTACAGTAATTGAAAGTATACTGTATTTTGTTGCCCAGTTCATATTGTTCTTTGGTTTTTGAGCTTCCCTTGACTTGTAAAATCATCTACTTCATCTCTTTTCATCTATGTAAGATTACTTTACATAGTGTAATGAAAATATTTTACTAAAGCTCATTGTTGCATTTTGTATATTGTAATAGACACTGAGCTGTCAAATTACTTTATTTTTAAATACCAATAAGAGGATTTAGTAACAGTGTTTTGTATTGATCTCACTAGTGTTCACTAGGCAGAAAAGTAATCTGTGCATTTGTAGATTTTGTGTATCATTTGAGGCCAAAGTTTCCTTTTGACAAAAGATAATGTACTTTGTATTTGATTTTGACATGGAAGTCTTAGGTTTGTGCAAGTTGGTGTGTAGTTCTGAGAATGTGTTTATAGCTGTGAGAAAATGGTGAATTGTGTCATGAATTGTGTGTTAGCAAACAAGAAAAACTGTAATTTACTTAACCTCAAGCCATCCAAGATGTTGGCCTATATGACATTATTTTTTAGGTTGAACAGTGAAGATGTAGGCCTATATGACATTATTTTTTAGAATGTTTACCTGTAATTGTGATTTATCCATGGTCTTTCATAAAATTTAAGTCCACATGTAAGCTGATGAGCCCAAATAAAAGGAAGAGGCAATGACGTCCTGTGGGAGAGTATACACCTCTACACGCACATACTTGAACACACCTGTTTTGTGTTAGTGTTTAGATGTATGAAGTTATAAAAGTATGTTGTTTTATTGTGGGAGGGGGGTACTGCTGAGTTCCTTGACAAAGCTACCGTGCCGAGACATGGGTAAACGTTATTCCATGTACGTGAGTATATTGTAAGTGTAATTTGCAGCTTCGGGTTGATGTTGAACTTGGGCAGCCGCCCATGAATGTTTTCGCCGAACGCTGTACACTATACGTTTTGAATCCCTGCTAAATATATATATATATGCTGTTGTATGTGGACACCTGAACTACTCCAACAGTACAATATTGTGGACCCTTCTCTGTATTAAAATTGGCCTGTGGCTCCTCCCTGTGATTTCAATGCGCAATTGTATAAATCAATTTTGTTTTGTGAGTCGATACTTTCTTGGCTGTATCTTCTCAAATAATCTTTGTCCTGCAAAGAACCTGTTGGTGTTTATTGAAGTTCTTTTTTATTGTCTACACACAGGTTCATGTTATTTAAAGGGGTCATATGGCGCAAATACTTGTTTTTCTGTGTCTTAGTGTTATAAGTTGCCATGATTAGACACGTAAAATTGCAAAAATTAAAGTGTCGGAACAAAAGATGCATTCTATCTAAAAGCGAATGCTCACCCAGACCTGCCTGAAATGCCTCGTGTAACCTCACCCCCACCAATCTACATAATTTCGTAGTATGACTTGACTAAGACTGCTCAAATCTATAAGCAAAGGTGGGCGTACTTGTAAATCTCATTGTATCGTCACCACCGCAACCATGTCGTGGAGACGCTGTGTGTTTCGCTGCGAAAAGAAAGCCCCTTTGTTTGCCCTTCCAAAAGATGAGATAACTAAAAACGAATGGTTACATTTTGTTTACAATACTGTTCCAGAACACCACAATCCGAATATTCAAGTGTGTGCAGCGCATTTCACAGATGATTCCAGTGATTGGTGTGGGGATGCATATAAACAGCTCGGAGACAGGAGCCGGGTGTGTGAGAGCCAGCAGAGTCTACTGCGGAGACAGAGAGAGAGAAAGAAAGCCTGAGAGAGGAGTGCTTCACGAGAGGATCGTCAGCTCCAGTGGAATACGGAGGCTGGAAACAGAGACGCGCAGCGTCAGCATTGAACTGTGATATATTTTTGTTAATAAACCATACTTCTCCTCTGCAGTAGTCAACCTGTCCCCGATCTCTTCCTTCTCACCTACACGAACCTTGCTACAGTGGTGCCGAAACCCGGGAGAAGGAAGTAGGAAGCCGTGGCCAGATGCAAGCTCCGCCGGCAACCCCGTTTGCGGACGTCATCTCGTCCCTCGCGGTCCTCCACCGCGAGCAACACCAGGCGCTTCTGCAGCTGAGGGCAGACCAGGAGGCCCGCTTCCAGGCTATCCTCCAGGCCCAGAAAGAGGACCGCGAGGCGTTCCGGAGCTGGGTGGACCGGGAGGTTCAGGCTGGGGGCCGTACGGAGGCGGCATCGGGTTCCCACCTGTGGCTGACAAAGATGGGACCCCAGGATGAGCCGGAGGCGTTCCTCGGCCTTTTTGAGAAAGCTGCTGAGTCCAGCGGTTGGCCGAGGGACAGGTGGGCAATCCGGCTCCTCCCCCTCTTGTCCGGAGAGTCACAGGTGGCGGCGCAACAGCTGGCCCCAGAGAGCCTCCTGGTTTACGATGAGCTGAGGAGGGCCATTCTACAGCGGGTCGGCCGGAGCCCAGAGGAGCATCGCCAGCGTTTCCGGACGCTGGGCTTGGCAGAAACCGGTCGACCCTTCGCCCTCGCTCAGCAGCTCCGGGACTCGTGCCGCAGATGGCTGAGGGTCGAGGAAGGCGACGTGGAGAAGATCGTCGACCGGGTGGTGCTGGAGCAGTTTGCCACCCGTCTTCCCCGGCAGACAGCTGCGTGGGTCCAGTGCCACCGGCCGTCGTCGCTGGACTCGGCCATCCAGCTGGCGGAGGACCATTTGGTCACGTGCCCCGGGGTCGGGGAGGCAATTCCATCGGCCTCGCTCTCACACACCCCCACACCTCCTCCAAGTCGACCAGTGCCGGCTCCTCGAGCCCGGCCACCGGGTCCACCGCGGTTCCCGCCTCGGGGGCGAGGCGGGACTGTTCCTCGGCCCGATGATGGGTCCAGCGGGATGCAGGGACGCACCGGCGGATCGGCGCTGGAGGAACACCACCCCATGTCTCCGTCCTCCCCACACCAAGCACCGCCCCCATTTTCTGCCGCCCGGGCGGCGGGTAGGTCTGGGCCGGCCTGTTGGCGCTGCGGGGATCCGGACCATTTTCTCGACCGATGTCCCATGATGGATGTGGGGTTAATGGTTCGGGTCCCGGACGCGCCTCAGGCTGCCCCCGGTCAGGCTGGCGAGTACCAGATACCAGTGAGTATTGGGGGGGGTACCTATCGGGCTCTGGTGGATTCCGGTTGCAACCAGACCTCGATCCACCAAAGCCTGATTCGATCCGTGGCATGGGATAAAGGCCGCGCGGTTAAGGTACGGTGTGTGCACGGGGATGTGGTTCAATATCCCCTCATGTCGATGCTGATAAAATTTAAAGGGAAAAAGCATAGAGTTGAGGTGGCCGTTAATCCGCACCTCCGACATCCGTTAATTCTAGGGACGAATTGGCCTGCTTTTCCAGAATTATTAAGGGTTTTATGCACGGATGTTGCTTGGGGAAAGGGAAACCGGGGAAGGCGAGGGCTCGTGCAGGCGGGCAGTACAGAACCCGGCTCGCAGGGGTCTGGCTCCGGGGGAGGAGAAAGCGGGATCGAGAGGCTGATCCTCTCGGA
This sequence comes from Triplophysa rosa, assembly GCF_024868665.1. Lineage (NCBI taxonomy): Eukaryota > Metazoa > Chordata > Actinopteri > Cypriniformes > Nemacheilidae > Triplophysa > Triplophysa rosa. Next base: position 9,693,978 of record NC_079891.1, read on the forward strand.
CCGCGATGACTTTCCCCTGGAGCAGGCCCAGGACGAGACCTTAAAACGGGCTTTTGAGCATGTCTCGTCCATTGACGGGCAGCCGGTGCAGCCTGCCCGACCTCTCGCCTACCCCTATTTTGCACTTCGGAACAATCGGTTATATCGAGTGGCCCAGGACGCTCAGACCAAAGAGGATATAACCCAATTATTAGTTCCAAAGAGCCGCCGGGAAATGCTTTTTCAGGCGGCTCATTGTAATCCAATGGCAGGACATCTGGGGCAAACTAACACATTAAATCGTCTCATGGCCCGGTTTTTTTGGCCGGGCATTCACGACAATGTGCGCAGGTGGTGCGCGTCTTGCCGTGAATGTCAGTTGGTGAATCCACCGGCCACACCAAAAGCGCCATTGCGCCCTCTTCCGTTGATGCAGGTCCCCTTCGAACGAATTGGGATGGACCTCATCGGGCCATTAGAACGATCAGCACGGGGACATCGGTTTGCTTTAGTCATAGTGGACTATGCAACCCGATATCCCGAGGCAGTAGCCTTGCGCAACATTTCGGCAAAGTGTGTTGCGGAGGCTCTGTTTCGTATCATCTCCCGGGTGGGGATCCCCCGCGAGGTCCTCACGGATCAAGGCACGGCGTTCATGTCACGCACACTGCGCGAACTATACGAATTATTGGGCATTAAATCGATCCAGACCAGCGTCTTTCACCCACAAACAGACGGCCTGGTGGAGCGGTTTAATCGCACATTAAAGACCATGATTCGTAAGTTCGTACACGAGGACGCCAAAAATTGGGATAAGTGGTTGGAACCCCTATTGTTCGCGGTACGGGAGGTCCCGCAAGCCTCCACAGGGTTTTCCCCATTTGAGCTTCTTTACGGGCGGCAACCTCGAGGGGTGCTGGACGTATTGAAGGAAACCTGGGAGGACGGACCGTCCACGAGCAAAAATGAAATTCAGTATGTCATGGACCTGAGAACAAAACTCCATACACTGGGGCGGCTATCTATGGAGAATATGTTACAGGCCCAGGACAAGCAAAGCCGCGGGTATAATAGGGGAACCAACTTGCGAAAATTCACTCCGGGAGAGAAGGTACTTGTATTACTCCCTACTTCCAGTTCAAAATTACTTGCAAAGTGGCAAGGACCCTTTGAGGTTACACGGCAGGTAGGGAATCTCGATTATGAGGTCGTACGAACAGACAGGCGGGGAGCACGGCAAATTTACCACCTCAACCTCCTTAAAAAATGGAGTGAGGAGGAGTCCGTGATGTTGGCGACGGTGGTAACGGGAGAGGATGATCTCGGGCCGGAGGCGAATGTTAAACATCAATCCCTCGCCCTGGCCCCGGGGGGAGATCACCTCTCACCCTCGCAGCTCACAGATGTGGCCCGCCTGCAGGCGGAATTTGCGGATGTGTTCTCCCCCCTGCCTGGTCGCACGAACCTTATTCAGCACCACATTGAGACCGAGCCTGGGGTAGTGGTACGAAGTAGACCCTACCGGTTACCTGAACACAAAAAAAAGGTGGTTCAGGGGGAATTAGACGCGATGTTGAAGTTGGGGGTAATAGAAGAGTCTAACAGTGACTGGGCGAGCCCGATAGTTTTAGTCCCTAAAATGGACGGCTTGATACGGTTCTGTGTAGAATATCGCAAGGTGAATGCCGTGTCGAAATTTGACGCGTATCCCATGCCAAGGATTGACGAGTTGTTAGATCGGCTAGGCACCGCTCGTTTTTTTTCGACACTGGATTTGACGAAGGGATACTGGCAGATCCCCCATTCCCCAGTGTCTAAAGAGAAGACAGCCTTTACCACGCCGTTCGGATTGCACCAATTTGTCACCCTTCCGTTTGGCTTGTTCGGAGCTCCGGCCACCTTCCAGCGCCTCATGGACCGCATCCTCCGGCCACATGCAACATATGCGGCTGCCTATCTCGATGATATTATCATCTACAGCAACAATTGGCAGCGGCATATGGAGCACCTGAGGGCGGTCCTGGGGACGCTGAGGGAGACCGGGCTCACGGCCAACCCGAAGAAGTGTGCGGTTGGGCGGGTGGAGGTCAGGTATCTGGGCTTCCACTTGGGTCATGGGCAGGTGCGTCCCCAAATTAACAAGACGGCAGCGGTTGCGACCTGCCCGAGGACTAAGACCAAAAAGGAGGTGAGACAGTTTCTGGGGCTGGCGGGATATTACAGGAGGTTTGTGCCCAATTATTCGGAGCTTGCCAGCCCGCTGACTGATCTCACTAAAAAGGAGGCACCAGATCCGGTCCAGTGGACGGAGCGGTGCCAGCAGGCTTTTACCCAAGTTAAGGCTGCCCTGTGCGGCGGGCCGCTCTTACACTCGCCTAATTTTTCTCTTCCTTTTTTTCTGCAGACCGACGCGTCGGACAGAGGGCTGGGAGCTGTCCTGTCCCAGGAGATGGGGGGAGAGGAGCGGCCGGTGCTGTATATTAGCCGCAAGCTCTCAAAGAGGGAGGCGAAGTACAGCACCATCGAGAAAGAGTGTCTGGCGATCCGGTGGGCCGTTCTCACCCTCCGGTATTATCTCCTGGGGCGGGAATTCACCCTCTGGTCGGATCACGCTCCCCTCCAATGGCTCCACCGCATGAAAGATACCAACACGCGGATCACCCGTTGGTATCTGGCTTTACAGCCGTTTAAATTTAAGGTGATCCACAGGCCGGGGGCACAGATGGCTGTGGCCGACTTCCTCTCCAGGCGAAGGGGGAGGGGGGAGGCTGCAGGCCGGAGGGCTCCCCGGCCTGAGTCGGGCGGTGGGGGTATGTGGCAAGGGGGGTGTGATTTAGCAAGGTCTGCAGCGGGAGAGAAGGCTGAGAGAAGAGTGGTGAGTAAATGGGGTGCGAAGTGCAAATGATGATCAGCTGTACTCTATTCCAGTGATTGGTGTGGGGATGCATATAAACAGCTCGGAGACAGGAGCCGGGTGTGTGAGAGCCAGCAGAGTCTACTGCGGAGACAGAGCGAGAGAGAGAAAGCCTGAGAGAGGAGTGCTTCACGAGAGGATCGTCAGCTCCAGTGGAATACGGAGGCTGGAAACAGAGACGCGCAGCGTCAGCATTGAACTGTGATATATTTTTGTTAATAAACCATACTTCTCCTCTGCAGTAGTCAACCTGTCCCCGATCTCTTCCTTCTCACCTACACGAACCTTGCTACAATAAGTCCTAATAATCAGTAATTATGTTCCAACTAGAGGCAACAAATGTCATTTTTATAATGGGGTTTATTGTCTTTGTTGAGTTGCGACGAGACATGGATTAACACTGGTTGATCACTAACGGCAAATCTTTATAACGTCATATATAAAAGGTAAAACAGTTAGCTATAGTTTTTAACTATTTAACATAATATATTTTTTAAAAACCTTACCAATCCTTTACATCCTGCTCAAGTCGCGCTGCAAATTTTATGTATCTGCTTGATCATCTTCATTTTCCGGATCAGATTCGGGCTCGAATTGATAAGGAAAGTACCAATGACATTTTATCACCTGTCAGTACAATTGCTTGGGAACATGATGTTCCGAATATGGTAAGAGGCGCATGGATTAAAGTTCTCCGTCGCTACGACGGATTTCCGTTAATTGCAGCAAGTCTACGACGGATTTCCGTCAATTGCAGGGTTCCAGCCTGTCCTTAATGTCTTAAATTCACTTTTCATAATGTTGTTAACCCTTTGACACATACGATCACACCGGTGTGATTAGAACATTCAGCGCTTTGGCTGGCACTGAGCCAGAGACAGAATCAACCCTGTCACATATCACAACTACACAGTGCTTTCAACCACATAATCAATGTTTAATTTAGGTTTCAGACATATACACGTGCCTACAAGCACAAAATACATTTAGAGATTGCATAATACACACTGATGTCTATGGAAACGACAATAACAATCTCCTCAAATGTAATTTGACGGATGTGTTTTATGCAGATCAGTTATGCATGTAAGCAATTATTAAGATCACTCAATTCTTCTACCAGTTCACCAGGCACTTACGTTTGTGTTTTTAAGAGAAGTGGATGAATTCACGTGATGTAAATCCCGCAGATCTCAGACCATGGCAGAAACAAACAAGGAGGCGCCCGCTTCTAGATTAACTAACGCAATCATTATAAAAGTGTTTAAACAACAACATAGTCAAACACTGAAAACGGAACACGGAAAATGGTTCCACAGACAAAAGGCAGAAAAAGTGAAAAGCACTCTGGAGACAAATACAAACAACATTTTTGGTCTTTAGTGTTGCTTTTATTTTGTTATTGTTTCTGTTAATTATTAAGAGTTTCAGAAAATATTGTTTGGTCTTATAAGATAAATTAAAAAATGCACTGAAAAGTCATAGATGGTTTATTATTTGTCTAGGTAAGTATATTTTTTTCATAGATTAAAAATAGCTTTTAAAATACTGTCAATACTACGTAAAGTGGTTCAAAACATGTCCCTTTAAAACGCTATTGGTTTCGACTATTTAGAAGTGTCGGTTAAAGGAATATGACTTTGCCTGAAAAAAAATCAGTCACTTTTTTTCACTTTAATCCATGGAGGCGTTACATTTCCGCCACACGCTTGCAGTATTCGACCAATCACTACGCACTGGTTAACTGGCGTTAATCATAGCAGACCTCGCTTTTCAGAGTGATGAGCTTTGTATAAAATCTGCGCGTTTCAGAGAGGCGGGGCAAAAACGAGATACAAAATTGCACGGTATGTGGAAAATACAGTGTTTTGAACCTTAAATCGTGTATACACATTACATTACATCTAAAACAAACGGTAATATTCATTTCAGCCCTGTCATTTGACCCCTTTAAAGTTCAAAATACAGATAGAGGCAACATAAAAGTAACCCCTGCGGCTTCTCATTATATATTAATGTCGATCGAATGGATCGATATGTGCAAGAAACTGAAGATTATTAACAACAGTATAACCGGTAACGTACATTTTGCAAAACTGCTTCACACGTCTGAAACTTTGCGTGAATTCCATTCGCATTCATGTTCCCTACTCACTTATAAGATATGTGAGCACTTGAGGTAGAAACTCTGGAAAGAGATGGACAATTTTACCTCAGAATATAGCTGTTTGGATGACACTTGGCAAACGGAGTAATACAGAAATGCAATTTTTTGACCCTTCATACTGTGTCCTTCTCCCGCAGTGACTTTCAAGCACACAAAATGACCGTATAATACGCACCCTGCCTGCCAAGCTACTGAAACCTAAGCAGACTGATTAAAGCACAGGCTCATGCAAGTGATAATTGGGGAAAGGACCGTAAGACCGATGAGTAAGACGATAAGACCGCCCACATGACTGCCTTTACGACCTAGCTGAAACGCACAGCATAATCAAACAGCTAGTTGCTGCTGCAGAGCACTGCACAAGCCGCCCAAAGCACTGCCTGCAAGGCACACAAGCTGCTAGATTGTCGGCGTTGCACGGAACGGTCACACAAACACGCAAGACCAAAATATATACGGTGCGTGCTGAGCGACGGCGTCCGAAGAGGCCACCGAGCAAAAATGCAGAGAGCATACCATTTGCGCACTAAATGGTATTTAGAGTGATAGTCACATAACTCATGCCGTATACGTGTAACGTCTCGGTTACGGATGTAACCTCAGTTCCCTGATGGAGGGAACGAGACGTTGTGTCGAGCCGACAGATGGGGTTCGCTCTTGAGAACCTATCAACTTTGACTAGTTTAGAAAAGGCCAATGAAATTGGCGAATTAAATTTGCATGTCGGACTCCGCCCCTGGATATCCGGGTATAAAAGAGAGATGGCGTGCTTCATTCATTCACCTTTGTTCTGAGGAGCCTGAGACCTCTCACAGCTGCTGCAGTGGGCAGTATGCGTTGTGGCATAAGGGACACAACGTCTCGTTCCCTCCATCAGGGAACTGGGGTTACATCCGTAACCGAGACGTTCTCTTTCTGTCGAGCTGACAGATGGGGTTCCCATGGAAAACGCCATGACACTGTGCCCTGTCACAATCTCTAGCAAAGCAATGGTGACTGGCCTGGGCGTGTCAGCTGTGAGCGCTACCGCGAAATTGTAACCTACCAGTGGATAGGTAGGGGGTCCCAGAGCCTCTTTTGAGGGTGGGAAGGCCCCTGACTTCGGCCCTCACAGGCGGTGGCCTTGTTTCTCTAACAGCGCTACTTCCTCAATGGGGGATGCGCTACAGAGACCACTTCCTAGGGAGGAGCTTTAGTGGAGATACCAACATGGTCTCGCCGTTTAGGGGAGAACTCATGGGAAAATGTGCGGACTGAAGGAGTTAACCGCAAGGTGGAGGTCCACCTAGGGAAGGTCATGGGTTGCCAAGGTGGGAACCAATCATGAGGATACATCAGACAGAACCGCCCTGCTGGGGGGTTACAACGTCTGGTAGCACTAGGTCCGGTTAGAGCTATGTTGTGGATAACTCAGTTGGTACCCGGCCTAAGGGGCAGGGCTGCTCTGCCCAGTCCGCCCGCAGGAGGTGCTTGCTTGGTGATGGATGGAGTGCCTGTTCTTCACCCAGTGGGGAAAGAAGCGGGGCAAAAATTAGCACGCTGACCCACCTAGGAGGGGGGAAGGTGCTTTCGCAGGCGTACGCCCTACCGGCCACCGGTCTTACCTGATGCCCTGCAAGACTTGAGCTGATACCGGTTTTACGCGGAGTCTGTAGACCCTCGCGAAGGTGTTGAGAGGCGCCCTGAACCAGTGCCAGTGGGCACGGACGATCTTAGGACCGGTAAGCCATAGTGACGGTGTCCATAATCCTGTGCGCCAATCTCTGTTTGAGACAGCCCTCCCCTTCTGCTGATCTCCAAAACAGACAAAGAGCTGCTCAGAGCTCCTGCGGCTCTGCGTGCGGTCCAAGTAGAGGCGCAATGTGCGTACTGGACACAACACGGATGGGGTTGGGTCTTCTTCCCCGGTGGGGAGCGCCTGTAAGTTTGGGCATGTAGCCGGGCCGGGGTCTCAGGATAGCGTGAGAATCACAGGGCCCGAGTTCTAGGCAATATGTGGACACAGAGAATGCTTGTACGTCTGCTACCCTCTTGAGCGCCATCCGGAGAGCCGTCTTCATCGTAAGGTGAGAAAAAGCGGCATCTGGGTCGTGATGAGCGGCAATGGCGGCTACGTACACGTTCAGTGTGGAAGGGGGGAGATTACTCTCGAGTCTCTGGAAGGACAACACGTTCCCGATCGAGCAACTCCGCGAGTCTTCTCTTCGAGAAGAGCACCAGGATGAGAAGAGGCACCACTTACAGGCGTATATCTACATCTTATGTATACATGTATATAATACTACCTCCACTTACTAAATTATCCATTTGCACAAGTGTACATACAATCTGTTAATATGTTTATTCTACTATATACTACCCTGTACAATGTCTCTAATATGTTATTATCCCCCATTTTCTGTAAAATAGTCTTTATTTTATATATGCACAATTTAGAATCTTTTAGACTGTAAATCGTATTATATTGTATTGTCATTGTGTTGAATGACTGTACTAGAAGCTTCCAACACCAAAGAAAATTCCTTGTGTGTGCAAGCACACTTGGCAATAAAGCTCTTCTGATTCTGATTCTGATAGTCGCCTAGTGGCCAGGGCCCTAGCATGAGTGATGGTCTTAACCGCCGCAGGGGGTAGGCCACTCAGGATCTCCTTGTCACGTCCAGGGGCCAGACATGGAGGTTCCAGAGATCTGGCCTGGGGTGCCATAACGTGCCCTTCCCCTGGGAAAGCAGGTCCTTTGTCAGGGGAATCGGCCAGGGGGGAGGTGTCGTCAAGAGCATTAGCTCCGAGAACCAAGTCCGGTTGGGCCAGTATGGCACAACTAATACACTTGATGCTCCTCTTCCCTAACCTTGCACAGGGTCTGTGCAATGAGGCTCACTGGGGGGAAGGCAAACTTCCTGTGTGCTAGAACATCCGAGCCGAGGGGGGCCTCGGATGGGGAGTACCCTAGCGGGCAATGGGTGGTGTCCAGGGAGGTGAACAGGTCTGCCTGAGCCTGCCCGAACTGTACTCTCCGCGAGGCGTCAACTGACGAGAGAGCACATCGGCTGTCTGGTTCAGGTCGCCTGGGATATGTGTGGCTCGCAGGGAACTGATCACCAGCGGACTCCAGAGGAGGAGGCGTCGGGCGAGTTGTATTAGCTGCCCTGAGCGAACGCCGCCCTGGCGGTTCATATACGCTATGGCAGTTGTGCTGTCCAACCGGACCAGCACGTGCTTGTCCTGCACGAGAGGTTGTAGCCCCTTCAGTGCGGGTAGTACATCCAACAACTCTAGGCAACTGATATGCCCACGCAGGCAGGGGCCCGTCCATCGCCCCGACACTGCGAGCCCGTTGCACACGGCACCCCAACCCTGCAGGGAGGCGTCTGTTATCACCACGACGCGCCTCATGACCTGCCCGAGAGGGACCCCCATCCGTAGAAAGGTCATTGAAGACCAAGGGGTTAGGGTGCGTCGGCAGAGAGGCGTAATCACCATCCGCCTGCTGCCGGTGTGCCACGCTCTCCAGGGAACTCGACTCTGTAGCCAGTGTTGGAGCGGTCTCGTGTGCATCAACCCGAGGGGTATCACCCCCGCCGAGGATGCCATGTGCCCAGGAGCCTCTGAAATTGTTTCAGGTGGACCGCTGACTGCTTGAATTTTTCCAGGCAGTTCAACACTGACATAGCACGCTCTGTCTTCAGTCGCGCTGTAATGGAGACAGAGTTGAGTTCCATACCAAGAGAGAGGATGCTTTGCACAGGGAGAGCTTGCTCTTTTCTCGGTTGACCTATAGTCCCAATCGATCTAGGTGCCGAAGCACTAGGTCCCTGTGTGTACATAACAGATCTCGCGAGTGTGTCAAATGAGCCAGTCATCGAGATAGTTTAGTACCCGCACACCTCTCTCCCTGAGGGGAGTGTGGGCGGCTTCCACGATCTTCGTGAAGACTCGTGGGGACAGGGACAGACCGAAAGGGAGGACTCTGTACTGATATGCCTCACCCTCGAAAGCGAACCGTAGGAACGGGCGATGACGAGGGAATTCGAGACATGAAAGTAAGCGTCCTTCAGGTCGATTGCCATGAACCAAACTTGACATCTGATAGATGTCAGGATGCGCTTCTGCTTGAGCATCCTGAACGGCAGCTTGAGTAGGTGCCTGTTCAGGGTACGCAGATCTAGCAACCCCCGCTTTTTTGGGGACGATGAAGTACGGACTGTATACCCGTTGAACATCTCGGCTAGAGGGACGAACCCGATTGCTTCCTCTCCAGAGGGGTGGCGACCTCGGGCCGAAGCACGGGAGCATCCTTGCCTCTGCTGAGGTTGAGAGGATGCCCCAAAACTTGGGCGGGCGTCTGGGGAGTTGGATCGCGTAGCCGAGAAGGATCGTATCCCGTAGTCACCGTGACGGTTTGGGGAGCTCTTGTCAAGCTCCCAGGGACCGAGACAGGTAGGCTAGGGGTACGTTCTGCTTCATGAGAGCAGCTGTGATAATACCCAGATGATGATGTAGCACAACGCACCATCGATTGAGAGTGCTTAGGCTGCTGATTATACTCGACACTGGGTCTCGCCGTGATGCAACGTCGAGTTGCCGAACACCGTCATGTAGAGGGTGAGAGCGGCTGTGATAAACACCCAGAGAGAGAGAAAAACTCTTAGAAGTTGGTTGTTGGGACAGGGCAGGAACCGTCCCGGATCGACCAACCAGCGATGGAACGGCTGGGGTCGGGCCCGAAGGTATTCTCGATCTCCTTGGGGTCTTCCCATGAGGGCGTCTTCTTCCGGGGGGCTGCCTGAGTGGAGGCACCGGAGCCGGAGGGCTGCTGGGAAGCAGACGGTGCACGGGATCTCGACGGCCAGAGGGCGGCCGAGTCGCGGCGGGGGAGACTCATCTCGGCATTACTCATCTGTGCAAGGTTGAGCCAGAGGTGTCTCTCCTGGACCACAAGTGTGGACATCGCCCGACCCAGGGCCCGCGAGGTCGGTGATGGCGCGGAGTTCCTGCATAGCGCTGGCTTGGAGCCGCTCTCAAACCCGAAGTACCATGTATCCAGCCACGAACGTTGGGAGAGGCAGTGCAACCCAATGCCGGTGGCCCGGGAAAGCATGGCTGACATTTTGACGTCCGCTTCTTCCTGCCCCCCCCCCCCCGAGGGAGGGAGCTCTGAGGAATCGTCGGCATCAGGTGCCAGTAAGTCACCCTCCGATGCTGCAACGGACATCTCATCATCAGGTCCTAATGGTTAGAGAGTCGGACTTGTGACCAGAAGGTTGCCGGTTCGATTCCCAGGGCCTGCGGGTAACAACTGAGGTGCCCTTGAGCAAGGCACCTTACCCCTACCACCTTGCTCCCCGGGCCGTGATAGCTGCCCACTGCTCCGGGTGTATGTGTGTTCACCACTTGCTGTGCGTGTGTTCACTACTCTCTGGATGGGTTAAAAGCAGAGGTCACATTTCGGGTATGGGTCACCATATCTGACTAATAGGTCACTTTCACATACTATCACTCAGCCCAAACTCAAACATCATACACCATTCGTAAATTTCCTCTGCGCAAAGCAGAAAGCGGGGTATTTAAACTAAGGCTTTCTCAACAGACCACCTGCAGCAGATCGACCAGTGGGAAAGCCAGTACTCTCAAAGCAGAATCTCAGGCTGGGGAAGAGGGCAAAGGGTCTCTTTCTGTTACCCTCACAGATCTGAATACCAGATTGCGATTACTACTGAACACCCATGCGTAAAAAGCTGCAATAGCCATGATGCAAGCCATAGTAAAGACAAAGGTTATAGCCATTCGTAATGCACTATACATACACTTAAGAGCATGAAAACACCTCCTAGAGAGGCTCACTGCTCCATAATGTATCCGAAACACGTTGCCCAATGTGACCAAAGTTCTTAGTTCCACACACCACCCACACATGCCGGTGTTACAGCTCGGTGTTGGGGTGCTAATTTGAGTCTCGACCCAACAGGAATTGGTATGGAGAAGCAATGAACAAACCTCATCAGATATTGGAACCGCTATTATAGAAATTGGAAACTGCTAGCTGGCACTCGGCCTGAGTACCATGAGCACATCCCCTACAAGGGTCCCTGTGATGGGGAGAAGAATAAATGCAGTGCACATTCTCCTCCCTCGTGAACAGACCCTCACATATGAGCTCGTATCGAGCATCAAGTGTGACCATATGCAGGGCCGGATTATCCAATGGGCATTATGGGCACTGGCCCAGGGGCCCATGCGTGCTTGGCAATACTGTGCTTGGCAATAAAAAAAACTGATAATAGAAACTGAAAATATGTCAATGAAAACGGCTTTATTGTTGTATATAATCTATAGGCTAAATTAGAATACCCTCACGGTTGTCTTTAAAATCTCAAAAGGTAATAGTTTTTTTACGTGTATTTGGTGGTGTTTCTTCGCCAATAATGAATTTTGATATAATGTTGATCAGGTCTAACTGCCATACTTTACCGATTTTTAGCCTTCGTTATTAGAAAAGCGAGAGTGCTTTTACATACATTGCAAAATGTTTACTAACACAGACTAACATATAGGCTAAAGAAGTATACCTATAATATTCGTTAATGCTGTTTAACACATTACACACTTACATAAGAACGTGAGTAGCGAGGTGCTTGTTACACAAATAAAGTTTAACAAATGGACAAATTACAATCATTGACAAAGTTTGCCCTTTTATTCTTAGAAAAATTAAGATGTTTATAAGAAAATATTTCATAATTACACTTTAGAATATTCTTAAGAACGTCCTATTCTTTATTTTAATAAAGTTCTTATATTTTATCTTAAGAACAGTTTTGTGAATCCGGCGTGTTTGTGTGTGAATTATGGAAGAATCTGATAGAACTGAATTAATAGGTAGAGGTGAGGCAGTGTGTGCTTGCAAATGCCAATGAGTTACAGTATGCAGGGAATTGTCTTGATATTGTTGTTGCTGGTCCAGAAAAGCATTGTTGTGGTGTAAATCCTGTATGATGGAGAATGTGTACAGGTGTTGATATTGTCCTTCAGGTTGTGATCATAGTTTGTAACTTGGCACTGTAATCCTGTATAAGATAGAGGTGTTTCCTACACGTAGTACCCTGTAGGCCAGTGGTCACCAACCCTGCTCCTGGAGATCGACCGTCCTGAATATTTCAGCTCTAACCCCAATCAAACACACCTGAACTATATAATCAAGGTGTTCAGGTTTGCTTGATAATTACAGACAGGTGTGCTGAAGCAGGGTTGGAGCTGCAGTCTGCAGGGCGGTCGATCTCCAGGAACAGGGTTGGTGACCACTGCTGTAGGCTATTTCAAAACTTTATTGTGTGCCCGTGCATATGTGGGGGGATCTACAAGACACTTGTGCCCAGGGGCCCCTGAATTCTTAATCCAGGCCTGACCATATGCATACACACTTGTGAAACAAAACACTTTTTATGCTCCCCACAGCAAGAAGCTGCACTTGCAGCTGTTTGGCACATCTCACTAATAGGTTTTGACACCACAATAAGATCAAAATCAAGCGAACTGTGCTCGGGCAGTGCCTACACAAGATAACGGAAGCAAACCGTGCACACAAAGAAGACAGACCGGCGCGGCCGGCTCCGTATCTCCCACAAGTAGTAGTAACACAATGCGACTGCTCATATAAGGGTAGAAACCTTATGTAAAAGGAGAAGCTTGTTACATTGGAAACGTCTGAAGCATAGCAAGCCAGCAGTGCTCTGCCGCAGCGCTGTTGGGCAGAGACCAGTGTGGCCGGCTCCATAACTAATTGTCCCACAAGCAGAACACAGAGTAACGGCAAACATGCAGTCTGTCATGACAGAACCACGGGAGACCCAAGTGCAGGGGGAAAAAACAGAGTCTTTGTTTACACTGACGAAGACAGGGAGAAATGTAACAACAAAACAGGTTGCCAGTGTTTCCCTCCGGAGGAGTCAAAAGTCAGCGTGGAGAGTCGAGGATAGGCTGCCGGTGCTGAGAGTTGGGCGGTAGCGCCTGGTGACCTCACTCGACTCGGAGTCCGCATAGACAGAGAGGGGAAAAGCTGTGCCTGAAGGAGTAGCTGGAGAGTCCACCCATCTCGTTGAGATGACCACTGACCGGAGCGCCGATGCAAGCTGCTGAAGGGAGCAGAGCAGAAGACAGAGCGAGGAAAGCAAGGAAGGTAAGTGCTATTAAACTGAGACAAGACAAGACTTGGCTAAGGTAGGCAAACTTGACAAGAGGTTTAGTCTAAGGCTTCTACAGGCAAGCCGCAGCTATGCCTGGGGCAGTCTGAGCTGAAATACATACAACGAACAGACACTGGACAACAAACACAGAGGGAATTATAAAGAGAACGTAACGAGGAGATCATACTCAGGTGTGGAGTAATTAAGGAAACGATGATGTCTAATGAGTGAAGTGCCAACAGGCGTGTGAACACGGAGTGGAAAAACACCAGTGCAGGGGAAGTCATAAGGAAACAAGGGTGGGGCGAATGACGCAGACACAAGCACGAGGCCAGCCGAAGCTCGGTGACAGCCATGTGCTCGACAAAAAACAAAACTATCCCCGTGCCAGATGATGACCCGACCAGACCATAACACAGTCTGGATTAACACAAATATATACGATACGGTCCAGTCAGACGTATGAAGTATGAAGATCTATGAACCTCAGAAAGCACCTGAGGTAAGAAGATATGAATAATAGCACAATAATGCGATGATCTATTCAGTAATCATTGGAAATGATGGCTCAGGTCCGGGACAGGGCAGAGACGACCATTCTTCTTGGGACGAGAAAACACGAGTGAAGCCGTAACTCTGGATGGCAGAACCACGGCCGTCTTTTGTGAATCTCCACTCCCAGAACCGGCACCCTAGGCGAACTGTAAGTTTGGCTGGAGCGGGGTGATCTGTAATGAAACTGGATCGCATAACTGCCCAGTTGCGTGCAGTGGTCAATCACATACTGTAGTTGTGGGCTAATCTACACGTGCATTGAAACAGGAGTATGATATGGAGCAGCAACGAGTAACCGGGGCATCGCAAACTTATAATAACGCGGCTCTACAATTGCCATCAATGCGGGGGATGCTTTAAAGCTGCGCAGATCTGCTGCTCGGTACAGGGGGGTTAGCGCTGCATACACAGGAGCACTGAAAACCCAATGCGTGTCGAGTATGCAACAGGTCACTGCCGTGCTGGGATCTAGAAGCATAGAACACTAGGTAGTGTAGACATATAGGCTAAAACACAAAATAAACAGCACCAATCCGTCAACCTCCATAGGTGTGCCCTGCAGGCCTCAGCGCTGTCTTTTGGAGTCCGATATGAGGCTGGGACCCATGAGATACAGCAGCGCGCATAAGTAACAGCGAGCTCTGGGTTGGAGGTCTGTTCTGCCAAAGCGTGCACACACACAGAGACACAGGGGCAGCGTTGCTGTCACATCCTTCTCCAAAAGCGGGGCAATGCTACAATGGGAAGCCTGCAACCTTTAGCCAAGAAGTATTACAAACTCTTCCATCTCCATACGACAATTTAAGACAATCTCAGGTTATAGCGCACATGCAACATGTGACAGTATTATATCTGAAATAATGACTGAGACGGGAATCTAACCTGGGCCTCCCACATAATAGCACGTGGCTCTAACCACTGACCTACAGGGGGTGCCTCATATGAGCAAGGAGGACAAAACACGTGCCGAAATATGCTGCATTTGTACAATGCAGAGCCTATGAAGCGGGTCTGCTCACGTACAAGAAGCGTCTGATGCATGTAGTGCTTACACAAGGCAAACCCTTATGAAAGGGTCTGCTCATTGTGAGAGAAGCAGCAGAAATTAGCGTCATTTGTACAAGGCAAAGACCTATGGAAAAGGGTCTGCTCATTGTGTTTGAAGCGGCCGAAATATGCTTAATACCCAGATATGAGAAGTAACGAAGTACAAATACTTTGTTACTGTACTTAAGTAGATTTTTCTGCTATCAGTACTTTACTCCACTATTTATTTTTCTGACGACTTTTTACTTTCACTTCTTACATTTTTACGCAAATACCTGTACTTTCTACTTTTTACATTTTCAAACCAGGCTCGTTACTTTAGTTTTAATCTGTATTTGATGCACAATCAATATTATTTCTTGTCATTGCGTGACTTTTTCAACCTAATGATAGGTCTGCCTAAAAGCCGAAGCGCTGTGTGAGGTGGCCACTAGCCAATCAAATGTAAGAAGGCGGGAGTTACTGTTTACAGAGCAAAGCGGTGACCAATCAAATCAAAGAAGACGGAGTAACTGTTCTCAGATCTCGAGCGTGATATTCTGCATCATGTGGTGACTCGTGAATGGTAGGGTTTTTTTTAGCGCGAAAGGACCAGATTTTAAATATGTAATTTAGATATTTAGCTATTCGCATTTTCTACAAACATATACTTCACGAAAGATGTACTGTAGCTCTGTCAGAAGTTAAAGCAGCTCGTTAAGGTAAGCGCATTATTGTTGCTGTTGTTCATTAGTATGTATGAATTGCATATTTTTTGCTATAGTGTGTGCGTTAAGTTCATGAACGAGTGAAAAATACCTGCTCATTGCGTTGCTTTCGATGAACTAATTATAGTGGGCACTTTTGCACAAAAATGTGCTAATTTCCTGATTGCCATTTGAAGTGGTTTCTGGACATATCCTATTAGTCTTATTTTCTAATTTTATTAATGCATTTGCCTTGTTTGATCTGTTTGATCTATTTTCCTGATTTTTATTACATTTTTTCATCTTGTCATGATTAAAATTATAAGGAAATAAAAAACGACCCTTATCAACGTTGATTGACATTGCAATAAAATACTATCACATTATTTTGGAAGTTAAAATTTTGGGCTGGTTTTTGTTGGAGTGAGTAGGTTTTAGTGAGCCTTTGGGCTGGAAATCATCCACCTAATCTAGCAACACTGACATCAGTTTTAATGTTGAACGAGTGTAACGTACAATGTAAGAGGCTAAACATATAATATTTTAAAGCGAGGCATAATTTCAAGAAATGTGTTTAACCAATCGAGAAAAACAGTAATGGTTACCAAGTAAATTGACTTGCCTAATTAATTATCTCTTTATTTCTAAGTTTTCTCTTTTTGACAAGATCTCCCAAGTGTCTACAACCTTTGTATAATGATATGTCCATGAATGGTCTGTGCTTAAAATTTAAAGGGACAGTTAATCTAAAATTGAAAGCAGTGAAATTCTGTTATAAAATGTTTTGACAATCACAGTACCAAACAGTCATTTCCTGGCTATTACGCATCGCAGACAAAGGTTAGTAGTCTAAGAAGCTGCCATGGACCAAGGCGGAAGGCAACACAAAGAATAGCTAAAATTATGGGTGAGAACTTGAGACAAAGGGAATTCTGTCACAATTATTATCAATACGCTTCTCCTTTACACTCTTATCTTATATCATAATTGTATTATAAATTTGTGTGTTTTTCCACTACCTAGGTAGTGGCAAATAGATTTATTCCATCAGTCTTTTTTATGCTTGTGTTCTACATAATGGTAGTTCAGTTGTGAGGTACGAGCGTGGCTCTAAAACAGGTAGTAGTATTGGCTACTTTTTACTTAAGTACATTTTAGAGCCCATACTTTATACTTTTACTTGAGTAAACAAGTTTAGTCAGTACTTCAACTTTTACTTGAGTACTTTTAAACATGAGTATCTGTACTTCTACTTAAGTAAAGGATGTGTGTACTTTTGCCATCTCTGTTAATACCTTGTCATGGCTCTGCTTCATTTAGTCACGTTCTTCTTGGTCCTGTAGCAGAGTCATGACAAAGCCTTTGGTTATGTGTGGAGAGAAACATATTGTTGTCAATATGTTGACAATATACGTTCTCTCCAGTGTCTCATCTCTGTTCCCGCCATCTCGTTTCCTCGTTATCTTTCCCTGAGTGTTTAATTACCCACACCTGCCCTGTGTTAATTATCCCTCGTTTGTCTTTCCTTTATATACCCTCTTGTTTCTTTGTCTTGGGTTGGTGGATTGCTTGTACGTTCTATGTAGTTCTGGCTGTTCGTGATGTTACCTTGTCTATTGGATTCCCTTGTCTTATGTCGTGCATGTCATTTAGTCTTAGTTGTTTGATGAATTGTTTTGTTTAATCCTGTTTCTTTGTTTTATCCCCAGCGTGGGAAGTTTTGTTTTAAAGTTCACCTCAGTTCTTTTGGCTTTTTCCCCATCGTGGGTTTTTTATTTTATAATAAAGTATTGTGTGTTCGCTACTGCTGCCTGCGCTTGGGTTCTTCTCCTGCCACAGTTCGTGACATACCTAGCAAGGGCGCTACACTGGGGGCTGTGACGTGTTCTACACCAGGTTTAGTGGAGAAAAACGTTAATGCCCCCGAAGACTTAGTCTTAAACGTCTTAGTCTGACAGTGAACGTCTAAATCCACATACTTTCACTTTTAAAGTTCGGTTTTAGCTGATATTAACAATTGATATTATTTATTGTTTACTTGCAGTTGCTTTGAAAGGTTTTAAAAGGTTTGAAAACACTATAATAAGTTTTTTGTGTGTATGTAAATTATAAGGAGCTTCCACCTGCCACTGTCTCTCTCTGTTGCACAAGTTGGCATATTTTCACTTCTAAAATTTGGAACATGAAATAAACATAATTTGCCTAAAATCACTGTTTGCGCTGCTATTGTATGCCTCTGTGTGCCGCAAAACCCGGTTTGAATCTGGCAGCATGTTAGGTGACTGTACATTCTGAAATCCCACATATGGGATCGTACTCTCCGGGGCAAGGAAATATGAATCCCATAAATGGAATCGCACTGCTCATGCAGTTAAAAGGTGAGGGGAGTTTTTACCATTTTGTCCAGAATCTCCTCATCCTCAATGTCCTGCAGCTGTTCTGAGGTCAGCTTCACACTTTGAACATCACTGTTCACAGATGTCATTAAGGAGCCTTTAGGGAACACAGGGATTTCCAAAAGAGAAATGGGATTTGTCTCCATCTGTGTGAAAAAATGGGGAAAAAGACTTTTTTATAAACATGTAAGTAATCTCTTATAAAGATCATGTTAATGCATTGTAATCATGGCTGGTGAAGCTTTTCTCAGCCTACAACTACTCATACAGTGAACAACAGTCAAGCTACCTTTATTGATTTTACCTTGTAGTATTGCTAACTATAAACAATAAGCTAACCACATTGAAATTATTTAGGGGGTGTACAATAATGTATTTATATAAATGTACATCAGATAATATGAGAGCAGTAGTCATCTGACACCAAACACTGAGCACCTCGGTTGTGGTGGGGAGAAAGAAATTATTATGTAAAAAAACATGTAGGTGAACTAAAATGGTAAAATTTGTTAAATAAACTGCCAATGTGGTCATGGCATGTGATGCCAACATTGTGGACCATGCCACCGTTTACACTCTAGCTAACAAATCAAAAATTCACAATCAAATCAACAGTCTTGCTCAGTCTTGGTCAGAATAATGTATAGACATAAATAAATAATTTGTAAAATAATTAAATAATTAATAAAATAATGTAAAATAATTTTATCCTAAATACGTAGTGTTTCTATGGTAATATATGAAATTTTAATATATATGGAGCTCCATAAGGTTCAGTTCTTGCACCGCTCCTGTTGAATTTGTATTGAGGAGTATGTATTCAATTTGTATTGTGCTTCCACTTGGCGAAATAATGGAAAAGAACCAAATTACTTCCCACAGTTATGCAGATGACACTCAGATCTACCTACTGTATCTCCCAATGACTATAGCCCTATTGACGCCCTTTGCCATTGCATTGATAAAATTAAAGCAGAGGTAACATGCTATTTCATGCAATTCTGACTTCTTTACACTGTTAAACGTGCTGGCTTCTCAAGGTTAACATGGTCAATTTGTGATAAAAAACTAGTTGAACGTATGCCGTAGTATTTATGTGCTAGATTCACTCCACCAGTGTTCGTACAGGTTTCGGAAAGTTTTTTTTCGAACATGGATTCCCATTTGTAACGAGGGTTCTCAGTCCCTTATTGGACATTTCTCCCAGAAAAGCATGCCTATGCGTCATCCTGCGAGCGAAAGAGCACGCCCACGCATCAACCAGCCAGTATGAGAAAGAGCATGACCATCAATGCTGCTTCACTCGGTTGACAGAAGTTTAGCTGTGTTTGTTTGCTCACTGCATTGGGTTTGAACTTGAGAACCTATCATCTCTCTGGCCGGCTGAAATTTCCTACAGCGTGCACATGTCGCTAGGCATGTCTCGCCGCTGTAATCTTGGATGCGGCAGCCTCGTCGACGAGCACGATGCCTGCATCACATGCTTGGCAGCATGCTGAAGTAGCGTTCATTGATATGGCATGCCCGCACTGCGAGCATGTGTCGATCAAGGTGTTGCGGTCACAGGTGGCTGTGTTCTTTTTGGACGCAGCCACGACATCGTCTGCTTCCCGTTCTGCGGCAGCTGACAAGCCGTACTCAGCGGCGAGCGACAATTGTGATCTGGGGACTCCCATGGACCTCAACCCGCTGCAGTCGATGCCGCGGACCGTCCATAACCCGCCACGCTCACCAAGCCCGTCTCCGATGGGTGGCAGTTGAACGACCCATAGCGGACTCACGCAGGTGCTTGATGAGAATGAGATTTCCGTCGCAGCATCGTAAGACTAGCTTGCGACTTGCTGGCACGCTGCAGACTCCCTGGAGCAGAATCTTGTAATCTTGAAGGATATTATTTATTACTGAAATTTAATTACATTTAGTCATTTACATTTAGTCATTTAGCAGATGCTTTTATCCAAAGCGACTTACAGATGAGATACACAATAGAAGCAATTGGAACAACATAAGGACAACAAAAAGCATAAGTGCAATATTAAACTAGTCTCATATAGTATACAAAGCTAAGGTTTTTTTTTTTTTGAAAGAGTAGAAAAGAGATAGAAGTCAGAACTGATTGGTCAGGTGTTGATGGAAGAGATGTGTTTTCAGGCAAAAAAAGATGGCTACAGAATCTGCTGATCTTGTAGCAGCGGGCAGATCATTCCACAAATGTGGAACCGATCCCGAGAAGGTACATGAGAGAGATTTTTTACCTTTTTGGGATGACACCACAAGACATCGTTCGTTTGCAGAGCGTAGGGATCTGGCGGGTACATAAGTCTGCATTAGCGAGTGAAGATAACAGGGTGCCAAATCAGTGGTGGTTTTGTAGGCCAGGAGCAGAGTCTTGAATTTGATGCGAGCGACTATAGGGAGCCAATGTAACTTAATGAAGAGAGGAGTGACGTGTGCTCTCTTCGGTTCATTGAAGACCACTAATGACACAGACACAGTGGCATAGTGCAACATCACTCCTTTATCGTTCTCGTTTCTCACATGAGCACTGGAAGCATTCTCAACACAAGCATGTCACAACAGTGCCTTCTGGGAAATATAGTACTTGAACATTTCAATCGAAATACATAACATGTCCTTCGTCCACTCTTTGTGTGACAACATAAAGGTTATAGTCATACATTGAACAATATACAATTTCAATGATCAACATTAACATCAAACTCTTTATATTGAAAACTTGGACATTCAATCTTTTGGTAGAGTCCTCATTTATATGAACACAACTAATTCTCTGGGAATGAGGGTAACTACCTCAGACTTTAGCATACCCTTTGGGGATTATTCTGCCCTGGAGAATAAAGGTAGCCCCTAACTAAGTATAATCCAACAAACGTCAGGATGGATGATGCTCTCTCGCAGGATATCTGCGCCCTTTGTTCTCTCCATCTCCTGTTGTCACAATAGGTGATGACAGTTTATCATCAAGTGGGCAATCTGAAGTCTTCGTTGGCTCAATGATGGGTACAACAGAAACTGCTGTATTGTCACTTATTTGTTCAGTGACATCAGAAGCTTCAGGAAGATTCATGGATGTGCTCCACTGAGCAGTTGATCAGTGTGTCTCCTCCAGGAAAGATTTCCATTTGTTTTGACCTTATACGACACTGATCCCGTCTGCTCTTCCACAGTGGCAGGAACCCATTTAGGTCCATGGCCATAGTTCCGGGCCAGCACTGGTGAGCCTGTTGAAAAAGTTCTGTCCTTAGCTCGCTCTTTCCGTCGTTGTACCTACTTGATTTGTTGCCGCTGGACCGTTTCTTTGAGTATTGCTGGTTTAATCAATTCAAAGCTTGTCCTCAGTTCTCTGTTAAACAACAAATGAGCTGGTGACACTTTGATAACAGAGGCATCAATAACATGACCCAGGTACTCTACTGATAACTGGAAGAATTCACATTTGGCAGGGGGCGAGCCTTTAATTTTTTTGCTGGCTTTCTGTCTCAACCGTCAGTTTCACTGTAATTCCCTTAATGCTGCCTAACTCTGGTTTGAAAACTTCACTGTGTTTCTGCAGCATACCTTCTGTGTCCAGTGTTTTGGGCGTCATCATTTGTACAGTCTGCCAATCCTTGAGTGGTTCCAGCCAAGAACATCCCATCAGCGAGTGGAAATCACCACAAACCACACACCATGGCAGCTGTTTAATTTGTCTATTCAATTCAACCTTTACTTAGGGCTGTGCGATTTGGGGAAAATATCTAATTGCGATATTTTTGACAGACATTGTGATTACGATTTGATTTGCGATTTTAACTTTTCTAATTCAAGCTTCAGCTCAATATTGTTGTATAGAGCACAGTATGGGTATAGTTACCCTGATGAAAGAAAACAACAAAAAAATATTACAGAAATTCTAATTGTTTCCATTAAAACCATTACAGAATTCATTTTTGTAGTGTGTTTTGGGCATTATTCAAATAGGGCTTACTGTTGTTCAATTGGTTCCCAACTTCCAGATTACATCACAACAATAGAATCCAAATACCAGTGTACACTATTATATTTCCCATTAAAACAAATACAACTCACATTGTAACCCTTAAATCCATAACATTTTCTATTGTGTTAGTGAATTACTAAAATAGTTCATAGGTTACATAGGCTGATTTATAATTTTTTAAGTATGTGGGATTTTTTAAAACAAGTAGAAAATGTGCTGAATGTTTAATTTCATCCAAGTGAAATTAGCAAAACAGTTAGATAGAATTTACATTTGTTTGAAACGCGGAGATAGGCGTGAGTTGACACAGGGTGCGCGCGTGCATCAAGCCTCGTCCATATTGCCAGATGCCCGTGTGGAGCCGGACTCAAGTACTATAAACGTCATTACGAAACAGGCTGTGTGTGCGCATCAAGTTTAAATGGCTCGTCCGCGAGACGCGCAACGCGGGGAAGAGTCGCGCGAGTATGACACAGGCTGTGTGTGCGCGTCAAGTTTAAACGGCTCGTCCGCGAGATGCGCAACGCGGGGAAGAGTCGCGCGAGTATGACACAGGCTGTGTGTGCGGTCTTCTGAATTGGACGGTTCTTTAGTATTTATTTGCCTAATATGATCGATCTGACTCTGCAGATGCCATAATAACACACACTCTCTCTCTCCTGCCTTCTGTGTGTTTGTTTTTTTAATGTCGGATGTTTACGCAGTTGGCTAGGGCAGTGCTGATTAGGCATAACGGAGGTGCGCAAAGGAGGTGCGCTCACTCAGTTGGTTAGCAAGAATGCCACTCAAAGCGGGCTTGGAACAGACGCGTTTCCTATTTTTCACATCGCTTCCACATCGCAGCCTCTTGCGATTAGCAAATCGCAACGTCTCGCATCGCGATTGCGATTCGATTTCGATTAATCGTTCAGCCCTACTAGGTGAGTCCTTTCTTGTTTGACACTGGCACAGCAGCACCAGTGTCGATCCCCATTTTTAATGGCTGACCCTACAGCAGCGCAGTGACCTTATAAGGCTTTGTTCCACCTGCAACAGTGAGCACATGCAAAGGTAGTTCCTCATCAGATGTGTCAGAATCATGTTTATTTTCTTGACCAACTGTGAATACACGTTTCTTTTGCTTTCTTCTAAATGCTGCCTTTTTGCTGCGTTTTTTCTTTCCTGTTTTGTTCCTACATGCATGCTCAAAATGTCCTTTCCTTTTACAGCTGCGGCACTCCATGTCTTTGTACCAGCACGAAACAGGTGAGTGTCCAGTCTTACCACAACGATAACAGGGACCTTTGTCTCCATCTGAAAGCTCAACTGCTGTGCTTCCTTACCGGCCAATTCCATAGATACACTCTGCTCTATTGCCCACTGTAGTGTCAGGTTTCTCTCGGTTAACAGCCTATTATGTATGCCCGCGCAACGAAGTCCACACACTAATCTGTCCCGGAGTGTGTCATTTACTGAATCACCAAATTCTCATTCGAAATACATAACAAGCTGTATCTGTCTTTTATAAATGTGATAAACTAAATACTCTTTGAAGATGTGAGGTATGCAATACTACTCTAGAGGTACTCAAGATTAATAAGAGATTGGCGGGAACTGCACTTTAATGTCCTTTGTCAGTAACCTGCCTTTTCATGTGATGACCTGCACTTGTTTTTTTTTAAGATGACAAAATACATTTTATGGGCTACTTGTGGTACAACTGCTTGGCCTGTGCTACAAAACGTTAAACTTTGTAGCACCAGTGCTATATGCAAAAAATGTTAACGTACAGCCCTGTCTATAAGTCACTCAATGACCTAAATACATTGCAAATATGCTTATTGAATATAAGCCTAATGCACTGAAAAAATGATTTTGTGGGGTAGTACATGTTATGAAAACGTCTCGGTTACGGATGTAACCTCAGTTCCCTGATGGAGGGAACGAGACGTTGTGTCGAACCGACAGATGGGGTTCGTCTCTGAGAACCAATCACTTCCGACTACTTAGAAAAGGCCAATGAAAATGGGCGAATTAAATTTGCATACCGGACTCCGCCCCCGGATATCCAGGTATAAAAAGGACACGGCGTGCCTCATTCATTCACCTTAGTTCTGAGGAGCCTGAGACCTCTCACGACTGCTGCAGTGGACAGCACGTGTTGTGGCAAGGAGGACACAACGTCTCGTTCCCTCCATCAGGGAACTGAGGTTACATCCGTAACCGAGACGTTCCCTTTCAGTCGGTCTCTCGACGTTGTGTCGAACCGACAGATAGGGTTCCTATGGAAAATGCCATAACACTGTGCCCTGTCACAATCTCTAGCGAAGCGACGGTGACTGGCCTGGGCGTGTCAGCCCTGAGCGCTACCGCAAAATTGTAACCTACCAGTGGGTAGGTAGGGGGTCCCAGAGCTTTCTTGAAAGGTGGGAAGGCCCCTGCCTTCGGCCTCACAGGCGGCGGCCTTGTTTCTCTAACAGCGAGATTCCGCCTGGTACCGTAAGGCCACTGGGTAAGCGCTACTTCCTCAAGTGGGGGATGCGCTACAGAGACCACTTCCTACCGCAGGGAGGAGTCTAGTGGAGATACCAACATGGTCTCACCGATAGGGGAGAGCTCATGGGAAGAAGTGCGGACTGAAGGAGTTAACCGCGAGGTGGAGGTCCACCTAGGGAGGTCATGGGTTACCAAGGTGGGAACCAGCATGAGGATACATCAGACGGAACCGCCCTACTGGGGGGATGCAACGTCTGGTAGCACTAGGTCCGGTTAGAGCTATGTTGCGAATAACTCCGGAGATACCCGGCCTAAGGGGCAGGGCTGCTCTGCCCAGCCCGCCCGCAGGAGGTGCTTGCTAGTGATGGATGGAGTGCCTGTTCTTCACCCAGTGGGGGAAGAAGGGAGGCTAGTTAGTACGCTTCCTCCCCGGTGGGGAGCACCAGTAAGTTCACCACCTGGTGTAGGGGGAGTGGTGGGAACTTTGGGCACGTAGCCGGGCCGGGGTCTCAGGATAGTGTGAGAATCACTGGGCCTGAGTTCTAGGCAATCTGTGGACACGGACAATGCTTTTAGGTCCGCTACCCTCTTGAGCGCCATCCGGAGAGCCGTCTTCATCGTGAGGTGAGAAAGAGCGGCATCTCCGAGGGACTCCAGGACCGCATCAAGGTCGCAAGAGGGTACGGAGCGCGGGTGAGGCGGTAGCCTTCCTGCGCCCCTTAGGAACCAAATGATCAGGTTGTGCTGTCCTAGAGATTACCAGCAACTGAGTTGTGATGAGCGGCAATAGCGGCTCCATACACGTTCAGTGTGGGAGGGGAGAGATTACTCTCGAGTCTCTGGAAGGAAAGCACGTACCCGATCAAGCAACTCCGTGGGTCTTCTCTTCGAGAAGAGCACCAGGATGAGAAGAGGCACCACTTATAGGCGTATAGTCTATAGCGTTTTGAGGGCAGACCTGACCTGTTGAAACGAGATGGTCTCCATCCCTCCTGGGCTGGGACTTCCATCCTGTCTAGAAATATGGCAAAAAGTCTTAATGCTAATGCTAAAACTTGACTCGCTGGGGCCCAGGTCAGGGAGCAGACAGTATGGCTTAACCAACTGTCTGCTTGCCGTCTCACGTCGCAGAATACACAAAATGTACAACATGTAGTAATCCGTTCTCCAAAACATCACAAAATAGAGACTGTGTCTGTCCCCCGGATTAGCAAACATAAAATAATGTGTAAACCTCTTGAAAGTGATTTAATAAACGTTAAACAAACTAAACATGAACAAAATACAGATAATCAACTGCTACGACTCGGATTGCTAAATATTAGATCTCTCTCTAATAAAGCACTTTTTGTTAACGATATGATAACAGATCATAAAATAGACATGCTCTGTTTGACAGAAACATGGCTAAAACCAGATGATTATATTGCTTTAAATGAATCTGTCCCCCAAGATTATTATTATAAACACGAGCCTCGTCTAAAAGGCAGAGGGGGAGGTGTCGCAGCACTTTACAATAACTCTCTTAGCATTTCCCAGAAGTCGAACTCTAAATATAATTCTTTTGAAGTCATGGTTCTTCATGTTTCAACACCTAATACTAAAGATAAAACTCTTTTTAAATTGATTCTAGCTATTGTATATAGGCCTCCAGGGCACCACACAGATTTTATTAAAGAATTTGGTGGGTTCTTATCAGAACTAGTACTGGCCGCAGATAGACTCCTTGTCGTTGGTGACTTTAACATCCACGTAGATAACGTTACAGATGCCTTAGGAATGGCTTTCAAAGACACTCTTAACTCCATGGGCATTAGTCAACATGTGTCAGGACCCACTCACCTTCGTAATCATACTTTAGATTTAATACTGTCTTACGGTATAAATGTGGACGACGTTAAAATCCTTCAGCAGAGTGAAGACATTTCGGATCATTATCTGGTATTATGTTTGCTTCACTGGCCTACGGCTGCAAATAAAACTCATTGTTACAAATATGGTAGAACAATAACTTCAACTACCAAAGATGCGTTTCTCGATAATCTGCCCGAATTGTCTCAAATCATGAGAAATAACGTTGAAGATCTTGACATTACCACTGAAAATTTTAATTCCACCTTCTCGGTAACGCTAGACAAAGTTGCTCCACTACGTTTAAAGAAGATTAAAAATGGCAGCCCCACACCGTGGTATAATGAACACACTCAGGCTCTAAAGAAAGCGGCCCGAAAAATGGAGCGCAACTTTAAGAAAACTAAATTAGAGGTATTTCGTACAGCATGGAAGGATAGTATTCGAAAATACAGGAAAGCCCTAANGAATAGAACGCCAAGATTCTTTGCTGACGACGAGGGTTTTATGGAACATCCGTCAATAGTTAAACAGTATTCTTGGTTGTTACTTATAGCAGTTTTCGGTCCAATAAGTAACACTTCCGTTTTGTCCGAGTTCAGTAATAAAAAGTTGTTACTCATCCAGTTTTTTATATCGACTATGCATTCCATTATTCGATGGAACTGCTGTGTTTCATGAGGCTTCGAGGAATATAAAGTTGAGTATCATCAGCATAACAGTGAAAGCTAACTCCGTGTCGCTTTATTATATCTCCTAGAGGTAGCATGTATAATGCGAAGAGCAGAGGCCCTAAGACTGAGCCCTGTGGTACACCGTACTGGACTTGCGATTTGCGTGACACCTCATTGTTTATTGCTACAAATTGAAAACGGTCGGATAAATAAGATTTAAACCATTTCAAAGCTATTCCCTTAATGCCGACATAATTTTCGAGTCTATGTAGGAGTGTGCTGTGGTCAATGGTTTCGAATGCAGCACTAAGGTCTAGCAGCACCAATAACGAGATACAACCTCGGTCAGACGCCAATAGCAGATCATTTGTAACTCTGATCAAAGCAGTCTCTGTACTGTGACATGCTCTAAATCCAGACTGGAATTCTTCATTGATGTCATTCATTTGGAGGAAGGAGTCATAATTGAGTTGAAACTACTTTTTCCAGAACTTTAGATATGAAAGGTAGATTCAATATAGGCCTGTAGTTCCTTAGTTCTCTAGGGTCGAGTTGGGTTTTTTTGACAAGGGGCCTTATAACAGCCACCTTATATGCTTTAGGCACATGTCCTAATGTCAGAGATGAGTTAATAATACCAAGAAGAGGATCTATAATTTCTGGGAGCATCTCTTTCAGTAGATTTGTAGGTATAGGGTCTAGTATGCATGTTGTTGATTTAGATGATCTAATATTTTAGACAGCTCATCTGTGATCTACGGTTAGTAAAATAATTTGCATTTCTCCTTAAGGGCGCTGTAGTTAGTTTGTTCAGCGGGTTTCACTTCTGGTTATATGCATTGTTATAATTTTTTCTCTAATTCTTGGATTTTATTGTGAAGTAGTTCATAAATTCATCACTGCTATGCTGATATACAGGATCAGAAGTCACTGACGATTTATTTTTTGTTAATTTAGCCACCGTGTTAAATAAAAACCTAGGGTTGTGCTGGTTTTCTTCTATTAGTGATGAAAAGTAGGCGGATCTAGAAGTTAATTTATTTTTACAAAATGAGTTGAAACAAATTAGAAATGAACAACTTCCCTTGCATTATTTCTTAAATGCTTCACGTTTCTTTGTATAATAAAATAATGTTTTATTTCAAATAACAAAACTAAACTGCAATTTTATAACAAATTAATAATAGAAAAAGTCTCTTTAATATAAACAAACTAATACTGTCTGAGCTTTTCTTGGATTTTTTTTGCATTTAAGAAATATCAGCATGTCCACGTTTAGATTTGCAGTGAAAATAGCGGCCCCTGCTGTTCAAAAAATGTATTGCGATTCAGTTCACACCTTAACCGATTTGAATCGACACTCATTATAACCAATTTTCAACCGGCTCACGGTGAATCGTTACATCCCTACTGCCTGGCGATGATGTAGCACAACTCACCATCGAATGAGAGTGCCTAGGCTGATGATTATCCTCGACATTGGGTCTTGCCGCAGCGTCGAGTTGCCAAACACCGTCGTGTAGAGGGTGATAGCGGCTATGATAATACCCAGATGATGATGTGGCACAACGCACCGTCGATTGAGAGTGCTTAGGCTGCTGATTATCCTCGACATTGGGTCTCGCCGTAACGCAACGTCGAGTTGCCGAACACCGTCATGTAGAGGGTGAGAGCGGCTGTAATAAACGCCCAGAGAGAGAGAAAACTCTTAGAAGTGGGCTGTTGGGACGGGGCAGGAACCGTCCCGGATCGACCACCAGCCATGGAATGGCTGGGGTCGGGCCCGAAGGTATTCTCGATCTCACTGGGGTCTTCCCATGAGGGCCGCTTTGGCTTCCGCCGCGTCTGCTGACGGGGTGGTGGTCTTCTCTTCGATGTCTCGAAGAGGACCAGGGCTGCTGGGAAGCAGACGGTGTACGTGATCTCGGCGGCCAGAGGGCGGTCGAGTCGCGGCTGTGGAGGACATACTTGATATCCTCTGTCTGCTCCCTTACTGTCGAGAACTGCAGCTCGACAGTATCACCAAACAGCCCCCCTTGCGAGATGGGTGCATCGAGAAAGCTGACTTTCTCGGCGTTACTCATCTGTGCAAGGTTCAGCCAGAGGTGTCTCTCCTGGACCACAAGTGTGGACATCGCCCGACCACCTTGGTCGCCCGTAGAGCGAGGTCGGTGACGCCGCGGAGTTCCTGCATAAGCGCTGGGTCGCTCTTACCCTCATGGAGCTCTCTCCGCGCATTGGCCTGATGGACCTGCAGGATGGCCATAGCGTGGAGAGAGGGGACAGCTTGGCCCGCAGCAGAGTAAGCTCTTGACACCTCAGATGCCGAAAAGCCTACGTGCTTTGGACGGGAGTCTAGGTCGAGCCCCTGGGGGACATCGACATATCCTCTAGCTGCCCCACCATCGAGGGAAGAAAGGGTGATGGAACTAGTTGAAGTGTACGCGCCAAAGGGGGCATTCCAGGTCGTACTAGGTTCCTCATGCACTTCCGGGGGAACACGGTACTGGGGGCGAGTGCGGCTTGGAGCCACTCTCAAGCCTGATGTACCGTGTATCCAGCCGCGAGCATTGGGAGAGGCAGTGCGGTGCACCGCAACCCAATGCCGGCGGCCCGGGAAAGCATGGCTGACATTTCGACGTCCGCTTCTTCCTGAGCTCGAACCCCCCGAGGGAGGGAGCTTCAAGGAATTGTCGGAGTCTGATGCCAGTAAGTCACCCTCCAATGCTGCAACAGACATCTCATCATCACGTACCGTGTCCGATACGTGATTGAGGAACAAGACGGTGGGACCGTCTCATGGGGAACGGTCAGACGAGCAAGACGAGGTGCGAACGGTCCGCGAGCCAGTGACTGATGGATTAGTGCTCACAGTAATCCTCATATCACCCTCGCTGCTCANGTGGCCAGGGCCCTAGCCTGAGTAGTGGTCTTAACCACCGCAGGGGGTAGGCCACTCAGGATCTCCTCGTTCCGTCCAGGGGCCAGACATGGAGGTTCCAGAGGTCTGGCCCGGGATGCCATAACGTGCCCTTCCCCTGGGAAAGCAGGTCCTTCGTCAGGGGAATCGGCCAGGGGGGAGCTGTCGTCAAGAGCATTAGCTCCGAGAACCAAATCCGGTTGGGCCAGTATGGCACAACTAGTACACTTGATGCACCTTTTCCCTGACCTTGCACAGGGTCTGTGCAATGAGGCTCACTGGGGGGAAGGCGTACTTCCGCTTGTCCCACGGCCAGCTGTGCGCTAGAGCATACGTGCCGAGGGGGGCCTCGGGTGGGGAGTACCTTAGCGGGCAATGGGTGGTGTCCAGGGAGGCGACGGGGTCTACCTGAACCCGCCCGAACTGTACCCAATGAGCTGGACTGCGCGGGGGTGGAGTCGCCACTCTCCGTGAGGCGTCAACTGTCTGGTTCAGGTCGCCTGGGATATGTGTGGCTCGCAGGGATCTGCTCACCTGTGGACTCCACAGGAGGAGGCGTCGGGCAAGTCGTGTTAGCTGCCGTGAGCGAACGCCACCCTGGCGGTTTATAAACGCTACGGCAGTTGTGCTGTCCGACCTGACCAGGACGTGCTTGTTCTGCACGAGAAGTTGTAGCCCCTTCAGTGCGGGTAGTACATCCAACAACTCTAGGCTGTTAATATACCTGCGCAGGTGGGGGCCCGTCCATCGCTCCGACACTGCGTGCCCGTTGCACACAGCACCCCAACCCTGCAGGGAGGCGTCTGTCGACCATGACGCGTCTCGCCCTGCCCGAGAGGGACCCCCATCCGTAAAAAGGTCATTGAAGACCAAGGGGTTAGGGTGCGTCGGCAGAAAGGCGTAATCACCATCTGCCTGCTGCCGGTGTGCCACGCTCTCCAGGGAACTCGAATGTGTAGCTAGTGTTGGAGGGGTCTCATGTGCATCAACCCGAGGGGTATCACCACCGTCGAGGATGCCATGTGCCCAGGAGCCTCTTGTGCCCGCTGACTGCTTGAAATATTCCAGGCAGTTCAACACTGACTGAGCTAAGTCGCGCTGTAATGGAGACAGAGTTGAGTTCCATACCAAAAAAGAGGATGCTCTGCACAAAGGAAAGCTTGCTCTTTTTCGGTTGACCTGTGGTCCCAATCGATCTAGGTGCCGAAGCACTAGGTCCCTGTGTGTACATAACAGATCTCACGAGTGTGTCAAATGAGCCAGTCGTCGAGATAGTTTAGTACCCGCACACCTCTCTCCCTGAGGGGAGTGAGGGCGGCTTCCACGATCTTCGTGAAGACTC
>NC_079891.1:9728487-9736306 GCF_024868665.1 Triplophysa rosa
TTGGGAGAGGCAGTGCGGTGCACCGCAACCCAATGCCGGCAGCCCGTGAAAGCATGGCTGACATTTCGACGTCCGCTTCTTCCTGAGCTCGAACCCCCCGAGGGAGGGAGCTTCAAGGAATTGTCGGAGTCTGATGCCAGTAAGTCACCCTCCAATGCTGCAACAGACATCTCATCATCACGTACCGTGTCCGATACGTGATTGAGGAACAAGACGGTGGGACCGTCTCATGGGGAACGGTCAGACGAGCAAGACGAGGTGCGAACGGTCCGCGAGCCAGTGACTGATGGATTAGTGCTCACAGTAATCCTCATATCACCCTCGCTGCTCACCGTAGCGGGCGGCAGGGCCGTAGTCCTGCCGTCACGGAACAGGAAGCAGACGAGGTGGTGGCTGAGTCCCGTGGGAACACAGCCACCCGTGACGCAACGTCTGAATCGTCAACCGCCTGCAGCGCGGGCAGGACGTATCCACAAAGGCTGCCCCAGCGTGCTGGAAGCAGACATCGTGTCCGTCCCCCTCCTCGATGAGTGTGTTGCACCCACGAGAACAGCGGGACATGCCACGCTGGAGAAATTTGCTCTTTTATAGAAAAAACTCGAACACTTCTGGAACCGCTGAGACGCCCAGGGGAAGTCGCTGCAGGAAGGGACTTCAGAGGGCTACAGAGTCAAGTTCCCTGCAGAGCGTGGCACACCGGCAGCAGGCGGATGGTCGTTACGCCTCTCTGCCGACGCACCCTAACCCCTTTGTCTTTAATGACCTTTCTACGGACGGGGGTCCCTCGCATGCAGGTCACGAGGCACGTCATGGTGACGACAGATGCCTCCCTGCAGGGTTGGGGTGCCATGTGCAACGGGCACGCAGTGTCGGGGCGATGGACGGGTCCCCGCCTGCGCTGGCATATCAACTGCCTACAGTTGTTGGCTGTGCTACTTGGACTGAAGGGGCTGCATCCTCTGGTGCAGGTCAAGCACGTGCTGCTCTGGCCGGACAGCACAACTGCCGTAGCGTATATCAACCGCCAGGGTGGCGTTTGCTCACGGCAGCTAACACGACTTGCCAGACGCCTCTTCCTGTGGAGTCAGCAGGTGATCAGCTCCCTGCGAGCCACACATATCCCAGGCGACCTGAACCAGACAGCCGACGCGCTCTCTCGGCAGTCTACGCCTCGCGGAGAGTGGCGACTCCACCCCCGCGTAGTCCAGCTCATTTGAGTGCAGTGTGGGCAGGCTCAGGCAGACCTGTTCACCTCCTTGGACACCACCCATTGCCCGCTATGGTACTCCCCGTCCGAGGCCCCCCTCGGCACGGATGCTCTAGCGCACAGCTGGCCATGGGACAAGCAGAAGTATGCCTTCCCCCCAGTGAGCCTCATTGCACAGATCCTGTGCAAGGTCAGGGAAGAGTAGCATCAAGTGCTACTAGTTGCGCTGTACTGGCCCAACCGGACTTGGTTGAATGTGTTTATGTGAATGGTATTTCTATATCGGTTTCGTGGACAAGGTCCTGACAGGGTCATCCGCCCGGAAACCGTGACGTACACGACCATCCATTGCCCACTGATTATGCAGAGAAGCCGGGTGACTTTATCGATTTTTTTAGGGTTCAAAAGGACAAATTAGGGAGGGTGGTCCACGAAAATGTAATGGAAATAAGGAACTCTCCCCAAACTATATACCGAAAGGGCAAAAGCGTGGGTCACAAAAAAGTATCACTCGCCCAGCCCATTCATTTCAAAGCATGGCACTTGGAAATGTGGCCTGATTTTAACTGTATACTCATACATGATTAAACCCTTTAGGATATTATCAAACTGCGGGGCCTGACTTGGGGGTCAGTGACGGTCATCACTCCAAAGGGTCGATATCCTCTGACCTTTTGAACCTTGTTTTCTGGACATTTGTTTACAACTTAATCTTGAATATATATTATGCCAGCTTTTAGGGCAAACTGAACATTTTATGAGTTAAAACTAACATACGTGGGTTACTGTAAATGCATTGTTTTCCTGATGGCACAGGGGTGGCAGTTACGCTAATGGCTTGGGCCCGTCATAGCTGCTCGCAGCTATATGTATTTTTTTTTCTTTTCTTCGATTGTTCAGGGCTTTTTGGGGCCCTTAACATGCTCAAAAATTCTTGAACCGTGGCACACATTGGAATCTGCAGCCATTAGGATGCCACAGATGCATATTTCATACATACACGTATACATATGAAAATCAGTACACATATAGATTTCATCAAGCCAAACACCTTTCGCGCTGCATGACATGTGCTCCACCCAACAGGAAGTGAACTATTTACGTTTGTTTGAAAAGCGCACGCTGTGAAATTTGCAATACTCCTCCTATTGTTTTTATCCGACTGCCACCAAATGTCTAATAAATTGCACTAAGTGAATAATGTTGTCGTTAAAGCATATAAATGAATATTACTACATAGTTTTTGGTAATGAGCAATGTGTCCACCACTTAAATATGTGTGGTCCATTCCTATAAACTTCCCAACTAATTTTACTAAAGTGGACAAAACAGTGGCAGTATGCTTTTCATAAGCAGCATTAGCTAATGTGAGCCATGTGATCTTAAAGGCGGGGTTAGTATTTTTTCAAAAATGCTTTAGAAAACGGAGTCGGGCCAAGTACCATAACAAGCTTATCAGCAAGCTAGCCAATCAGCAGTAAGGGGCATGTCCGCTCATGTTGATGGAAGGAAGTAAGCAAGCGGGCATTAGAAATGGTTTCTGCTCTCCTCTCCATGACGCAGACCTATATAATTTTCAAGAAGATATTGTGTGTAATGCATAGCAGCAACTTTAAAATATGCATTTTAGGTATGGGAATGGCATATTTTGAGTTATGGAATTTAGAATGGCTTGTTTTATTGTGATCTGACATATTATGATCCTGGCAACCGAGGATATCTGTAAAAATAGATCTGCTTGGATCTTTCATGATAAAACTTTTTTTTCAATTTACCATAAAGTTGGAATATATGACAGAGAAAGTTCTGGCATGAAACTCTAGATGGCGCAGTCCTATAGTCTAACCCAATCTGACAAAATAACTTTACCACAGGGTAAAGTTATTTTACCGTGATTGGTTCCTTCTGTATCAGCAGCCAATGAGCTTGCTGCTCAATGTTTAAATCTTTTCTAGTGATTGTTATAGCAGTGCAGCACACTTCAGAAAGCATCTGGATCTAAGATAAGTGAATGATCTTTTACTCCATACTCGCTGTGCATAATGTGATGTCTGCCTTATTCCTTAAAAAAATGAGCTACCATGTAACAAGTCTATATAAGTTTTATGTTAGCAGTCTTGCATTTGTATGTTTGAGCCAAATATTAAAGAGTACATTCCTCAATATTTTTAAGGGCTTATTTTGGTTTATGGAGTGTCCGACAACAAGTTTATGTACATACATGATGTAAAAATACTATTATTTCGTAATAATAAGCAGTTTTTATTACCTTACTTCTTGACTGACTCTCAAATGATTCGTTCCGCGATTCATCTGTGTAATCTCCGCCTTTCCGCCAGCGTAGTCTGATCTGATTGGTCAGATAGTGTAGTCTGCTGTGATTGGTCAGATGGTCTAGTCTGCTGTGATTGGTCAAACGCGTTCAGCATGTGTCGCAAATGGACCGCCTATCATTACTACTGTATTACGGTTTGCATGTGGTTGGATATTAACAGTGTATAGAGAGAGATGGCGTCGATTTTACCTTACCAGTTCGAGCCCGAGTCTGACGAATCATTCTTTAATCCTTATACAGATGCCAGTAAGAAAAAGGACTGTTTTAGACACTTCTCTTGTAAGTTAGTTATCACGGCATACAGTGTACGGTGTTCGTATCTTCAGATGTTATTATAACTATAGTACACCACGCAGTTCTTGAAATAAAGACTTTGCGAGTTAATATGGTTGAACACTTACATTAGCGCAACGAGTTTATAGCTAACGTTAGGTAAACAAACAGTAACAACCCCAAAAATAACGGTAACGTTAGCTAAACACAGACATGAGATAACGTCACACAAATTTAATTTTAAGTAAAGACAAAAATAAAGAGTCACACTTACAGGTTGTGATTCGGTGGAGCTTACAGGTCCAAATAAAGTTGGTATTGCAACATCTTTTAAGGAAAGACGTTTAATGTATCCTGCAGTAAAGGCGCCAAGATTGATGAAGCAATCTTCGGTAAAATGACGCGCGCAAAGTAAAACGTTCGGTTTATACTCCTTTGGTGTCGTTTGAAAAATAAATAGTAACCATTTTTTCCTCAGAAGTTCTTCCTTTGGTAGTGAAAATAAGACTGACTTAGTTTCACTACATAGAACACAGCTTCTCTTAGACATGATGCACACGTCACGAACGAGCTAGTACAGTGTTTGGGGAGGAGAGAGTTAAGTTTTCGCAGTCAGTAGGCGGGGATTTTTCTAGTGACGTAGGTACATTGTGGTTAAAGATTCGGACAGGTCATGGCTTGTTCGCGTGATTCAGAGTCGATTACCTTTTTTATAAGCTAATAACTTTGTTATTCGTTCACCTTCGGATTTACAACTTGGCAGATTGCTTACATTCAAACACGGCAAAATTAAACACTTCATGAAATGTATTTTTTATGATCTCGAGGAATGTACTCTTTAATGGTGAAGTGTGAGCTGGAGATGCGAGGGACCCGTCAGGTCCTCTGGGTATGTGATGGGGGTATATTGTGTGGCTAGTCTCTAAGTAACAGCGCTGTCTCTGTGGAGTAAGATCTCAGTGATAATGAGCTGTGGGTTGGAGACTGCCTCGCTTCAGCCCCGGACTCAAGTCCCTCGTCTACTTGCTCTTCATTTGTTCCCTTTATTTTTTGGGACGGACTCTTCAGCTTCAAGCCGGAGGGATTTGGTCTCAGCGAGAACATGTAATAAACAAAAACAAGCGCTGTGTTAGCTGCTTTCGAGACGGCGTGTATGATGCAACGGACTCAACGCCACACCTCACAGCTCTGATCTTCAAGATTTCCAACCAAGACGCAGTTTTCGTTCTCATTCTCATTTTACATTATACCTGCGTTTGTGTTTGTTGATTTCCCTGATGTAATAACATACGATAGAGGAAGAGTGGTTTTGGAATTGTATGGAATTCCTGAAAATATTTATTACTGTGTTTCTTAAAAACAAATCTTTTATGATTTTTTCCCACGTATTTTTTTTTTTTGATTACATTTACATTTACAATAGAAAAGTGTCTATTGTAAATGAACATAAATAAGTGTCTGCATTGTTGCGCCAAAGAATTGCTTTTCAAACTATACTAAACAGTGAATGTACACTACATGGAGAAAGGTATTGGTTTCTAATGAACAGGTTTGACTACTTTTGTCATTTCTGTGAGTGCTATACTGATATTCTAGAGCAGGGGTCTTCAACTACTTCTCTTTGAGGGCCAGATTCCAAAAGTATAAATAGGATGCGGGCCAGTTTTTTTACCATATTCTCATTTCTTCTGTTATTTTGTTTTTCTGTTATTTGTTGCGTTTTGTTCCTTTTATACTGTTTTTGTTTTTGTTGCTGTTACTTATAGGCCATATATTAAAACATGCACACAAATATTGTATCCAGTATTTGTTCCTTTTCATGATATTAAATTAAAAGCGATATTGTCTTTTTAATTGTATTTTATATTCCTTAATGCGTTACTTTACCCAAAAATTGCTACTAATTTACTCACCCACAGTCCTCCAGTACATCGAGATGTGGGTGGCATTGTTTTTTTTCAAGAAGATATTTATGAAGATATTTGGTTGAATGAATTCAAGTTAAATCAATAAAAGTAAAAAACGCAAATACATTCAACAAAAAGGCCCCTTGTGACGTTAAATAAGCGTCTTATAAAGCGAGTCAGTTGATCTGTGCAAGAAACTGAACGCTATTATCACATCTTCGGGTGAAATTCCGATCGCATTCATGTGCCCCACGCACTTATAGGGCAGATCCGTTGTATAGTGCCAGTTCTGGGGGAGATGAACAGCTGTTTTTCGTAAATATAGCCATTATTCATAATGAATGCAGTAATAAAAACAACACCGTTTCCCCTTATCTGAGACAACCGTTCACGTGGTGTACCCTTCCTACAGTTAGCCTACTTTCAAGGGCACAAAACGCGTTTTAGCACACGACCTATCGCGTGCGCAAACCGATTGCCTGTGGCTGTGCAATGCATTGCTGATTATAACGTTGTAAATAACATTAAGTTTCTTGGACTGACCGATCAAATCGCTTTATAAGACGTAAATCATTATGAGCCGCGGGAATTACTTTCGTTTTGAATGTAGCAGCGTTTTGAAGATGTGGCGTCTCAAGAGGACGTGCATTTAAAGCACACCGTTCTTAAAGTCTCTCCACTTATTTGAAATGTTAAGGCGGGCCAGGTAAAGATGATTGACGGGCCGCATTTGGCCCGCGGGCCGACAGTTGACTAGCCCTGTTCTAGAGAATGTCAAAAAACTGCCGCAACACAGATGGAAACAAGTTTTTTTTACAATGCCATTAGTAGAAGATGCATTCCGAAGGGTTTTTGAAGGGTCTTTGTCTGGTTGAAAATGACTGTATCTCTAGCATTGAGATTGAGATTTGTGCTAACCGAAATGACTAAAGTAGTCAAATCTGTTTAATAGAAGGGAGTGTCCAATATACTTTACAAAAACTTTGAAAAGAAAATGATGCCTCAAAATGGCATGATTCTGTACAACCTCCCATTAATTCAGTGAAATCAAGTGTCTGAAGTTGTTGTTAATTTAGCACACATCTACTGCTCAGTTCAAGCTCAGTGCCGACTTGTATGTTTTGGAAATATGTGCAAAGGATTGTAAAGAGGCCAAATGAAAGACACGAAATGAAGGCTGCGTTCCAAGGATCCCTCAACGTGAGATGTCCGTCAACAGCGTTTGATGACGTTGTGGCCTACAGGATACTGCCTATCATTCGAGAAGTGTCTTCAAAGTATTTTTCTTCTATTTCATTTCTCCACCTTCAGTGTGTGCTTCCAGGACACTGTTGTTGTTTGTCACAGGTGTTACTCCCACACCGGTGCACCTGTGTCCCGTCCTCTCTTCTCTCTCTCTCTTTCTCTCTACGGGACACAGGAATTGCCAGTCAGCTGTAAAGAAGCTGAATCCAGCCTTCAGCACTCTATCAGCTGAAACGAAGCTATTCAACTATCAACTGATCTTCCGGCATGTTATCACGTTCTTATTACACGGCTCGTTGGAATGCTTGATTCTGATTGGCCAGTCGCAACATTTGCAGGTTCGTTATTCCCAGATAACAACCTCTCAAACTAATAAACATGGTGCCCGATGCGCAAATCATTTTTTTGCAGGTTTTTTTTGACAAATTAAATATTAAATTATGTTTTCAACTCAACTCACTTTTATTGTCACATCACCACGTGTGGTGAGTGAAAGTCTTGGGTGCGTACTCCATACAAAGTAGAATGCAGTTGGACAGACAACTGTATGACAAACAACTGTATGACTTTACAAACTTAAGTGACAGTATGTAGTGCAGACGAACAGTGCAAAGTATAAATAGACAGACTGTACAAAAAAGACAATATACATTAAACACATATGGACAGTATATACACAAGATATACTTCTTTGTAAGTTGCTTTTGGCCATAAGTGGTGTGCGAATGAATAAAGGTAGCAGAGGACCTCAAAATTCAGATAACATTTTAAAAGCAGGGCGGCCTGTGGCATAGGCCTTTTTGTTGTTATTTATTACTTCATCTTTATGTTTATTCACTTTAATGTCTATAT
>NC_079891.1:9736534-9778848 GCF_024868665.1 Triplophysa rosa
GCTCGTGAGGACAGAGTCGAGTTCCATACCGAGAAAGAGGATGCTCTGCACCGGGGAGAGCTTGCTCTTATCTCAGTTGACCTGTGGCCCCACCGATCTAGGTGCCGGAGCACCAGGTCCCTGTGTGTACACCACAGATCTCGAGAGTGTGCCCAAACTTGAGCCAGTCGTCGAGATAGTTAGTACCCGTACACCTCCTTCCCAACGGGGAAGGAGGGCGGCTTCCACGACCTTCGTAAAGACTCGTGGAGACAGGGACAGACCGAAGGGGAGGACCCTGTACTGATATGCCCGTCCCTCGAGCGCGAACCGTCGGAACGGCCGATGTCGAGGGAGGATCGAGACATGAAGTACGCGTCCTAGGTCGATTGCCACGAACCAGTCCTGACGCCTGACGGACGCCAAGATGCGCTTCTGCGTGACCATCCTGAAAGGCAGCTAGTGTAGGTGCCTCTTCAGAACACGCAGATCTAAGCTAGGGCGCAACCCTCCGCCTTCCTTAGGGACAATGAAGTACGGGCTGTAAAACCCGCTGAACACCTCGGCCAGTGGGACGGGCTCGATCGCTCCCTTCACCAGAAGGGAGGCGACCTCCGCCCGAAGTACGGTGGCATCCCTGCCTCTGCCTGAGGTAAAAGGACGTCCCGGAACTTGGGCGGACGTGTAGCGAACTGAATCGCGTAGCCGAGACGGATCGTCTTCCTCAGCCAGCCTGACAGTCTGGGGGCTCCCAGAACTGTGACAGGAGGACTAGAGGTTGATCTGCTTCATCGCCCCCGCGGAGGGTGGTTCGATGGCTAGCAGTACGGATTCCTTGCCGGGGGAGGCCCCCCGGGGAGGAGATTGGCTCTGCCATATTTCCTGCCTGGCGACTGCGCAGCTCAACGCACTGTCTGACTGAGAGTGCTGAGGGCTGGTGTTTATACTCGACATTGCGCTTTGCCATGACGCAATGTCGAGTTTGCCGTCCACCGTCGTGCAGAGGGTGAGAGAGCGGCTGAGGTAACCCAGAGAGAGAGGAAACTCTCCTTTTTGAGAGTAAGTGGGCACCAGCCCCCCAGAGGGGACCAGCAGATGGAGGGACGGGACAGGAACCGTCCCTATCCGACCTACCAGAGCTGTGGCTGGGGTCGGGCCCAATGGTAGCCTCGATCCCCCTGAGGTGTTCCCATAACGGCCGCTGCCCCGCGGCTGCTGATGGGCGATGGTCTCCTCTTAGCTGTCTCCTCCAGGGGGGCACCTGCCCAGAGCTGGAGGGCATTGAAGAGGACCAGGGCTGCTGGGAAGCAGACAGTGCACGGGACTCGACGGCCGAGGCGGCCGAGTTGCGGCACGGAGGACTGCTTCTTACTGTCGAGAACCCTCCGGGGAGTCCGTGTGCGGGTCTCGCGCCCCCCCGACGGGCGGGGGGTGAGCGGGGCCGCTGCGGCTCGACAGTAACACCAACCAGCCCCCCCTTGCGAGACGGGCACGTCGAGAAAGCGGACCTTCTCAGCGTTACTCATCTGCGCAAGTATAGGCCAGAGGAGTTTCTTATGGACCACAAGTGTGGACATCGTCCGACCCAGTGCCCGCGTGGTCACCTTGGTCGCCCGTAGAGCGAGGTCGGTGGCGGCGCGGAATTCCTGCATAAGCGCTGGGTCGGTCTTACCCTCGTGGAGCTCTCTCAACGCCCTGGCCTGGCAGGAGCCATAGCGTGGAGAGAGGAGGCAGCTTGGTCCGCTGCAATGTAAGCTCTCGACACCAGAGATGCCGAGACACCACATGCTTTGGACGGGAGTCTAGGTCGAGCCCTCCCAAGTGGCAGCCACCTACGGGCACGAGTGCACCGCGGCGGCATACTCCACCTTGGGGACACCGACGCATCCTCCAGCTGTCTCAACCTCGAGGGAAGAGAGGGTGACAGAACTTTGTTTGACGTGAAACGTGCCGGGAAGGGGCGTTTCAGGTCTTACAAAGTTCCTCATGCACTTCCAGTAAACACGGCACTGGGGGCGGGTGCGGCTTGGAGCCGCGCTCAACCCCGAGGCGCCATGTAGCCAGCCGCGAGCGCCGGGAGAGGCAGTGCGGGCACTGCAACCCAACACTCACGGCGGCCCGGGAAAGCATGGCTGACATCTCGACATCCGCTTTTTCCTGGGCTCGACCCCCCGAGGGAGGGAGCCCGAGGAATCGTCCGAGTCGGATAGCAGTACGTCACCCCCCGATGCTGCAAGAGAATCTCATCATCATGCATCGTGTCCGAATACGTGATTGAGGAATAAGACGGCGGACCGTCTTTTTTGGGGAACGGTCAGACAAGCGAAACAAGGTGTGAACGGTCAGTGAGCCGTGGCTGGCGGATTATCACTCACAGTAATCCTCATATCACCCTCGCTGCTTGCCATAGCGGACGGCAGGGCCGTAGTCCTGCCGCCACGGAACGGGGAGCAAACGAGGTGGTGGCTGAGTCCCGTGGGAACACAGCCACCTGTGATGCAACGTCTGAATCGTCACTGCCCGCAGTGCGGGCAGGACGTATCCACAACGTCTGCCCCAGCGTACTGGAAGCTGGCATTGTGTCCGTCCCCCTCCTCGATGAGTGTGTTGCACCCATGAGAACAGCGGGACAAGCCACGCTGGAGAAATTTGCTCTTTTAGAAAAGGAAATTTGCTTGAACACCTCCGGAACTGTCGAGACGCCCAGGGGAGAGTCACTGCAGGAAGGGACCGTCCGCTGTCCACGTCGTAGATTCCAGCAGAATACCAGAGTAGAACTGGAAGACCAGTGAAGATCTGGAGCTGCTCATCAGATGCGTAGGCTCTGAAGAACAAAAGGTGAATGAATGAGCACGCCGGCTTCCCTCTTATACCCGGACATCCGGGGAGGAGCCCGGCATGCAAATTTCATTCGCCAATTTTCATTGGCCTTTTCTAAATACTCAGAAGATGATAGGTTCTCAAGACAAACCCCATTCTGTCGGTTCGACACAACGTCGAGAGACCGACAGAAAGGGAACTACAGTATTTTTAGTTTTGTTTTAGTTTTTTTTTAGGAGATTATTTGTTTATATTTATAGACACAACATTAGCCAGCAGTGCTAGCTTCTTAATACCTGTGTTAACATAGACTCTCATAATGCAATTAATGCCTAATAGTCAACAACATCAAGAGTCTTATTTACAACAATAAGCATTATTATGTTATTTCAGCCATACTCATCTCTGAAAAGTAATTTTACCTGTCCCACCTTCTGTGCATAAAACATTTAGATATGATTACCACAGCCTTTTATGCTTAACTTGAACAAGAAAAAAGCATCAATGAATATGAAATAAGTGTCATAAAAACCATGTAAATGTACCTTTCTTACACATTATTATAAACTAATTTCATGTTTTAACAAATGTTAGGAGTAAATTGTTTGTGTTGCTTGAAAATGTATTGCTTTAATGAATGTTTTGCAGATGGAACCTCATAATTCTAAACTGAAAGTGATTTTTCAGAATCAGAAGGTTCTATCTGCATTTGACCTGTTCCAAAAAAAACATTTACAAGTTTTAGAAAATGTTGATATTGTACATTTAGAATACATTTAGGGTCTCTGTCTATTTCGTGTATAAATCAGATTTGTTCCTCATATCATTTTTGATATATGAAATGCAAAAACTTTAAGCTCAATATCTCAAAACTACTCAGACAGAACCTTATAATTCCGAGGCAATGAAGTGTTATTTGCCGCGAGAGAAATATATTAATTAGCATTAGCTTTTGCAGTTTTATTTTACTGTATCACACGTTTGTTTATATTAACAACGTGCTATTGCCCAACTACACCATGCTTATTTGCATCAATTAGGTTGCTTTTTCCGTTAATGACGCAGATTTGATTGTCTGATGTTTATTTGTGTATCATATCAGTGTGTAAATGTTTCTCAAAATATGGTTGTGATAAGATTTCTTAATGTTCCTTTACACCATTAATACCAGGGCTGTCACGATTATGAAATTTGATTGACGATTAATTGTCTAATAAATCATTGCGATTATGGCGATTAATTGTCTGTTTTAGGGCTTTGACGATTATGACGATTAATTGTCTGTTTTTGAGCTTTGACATTTAATTCTCATACATTTTTGATTCAGCGATTGAAACGACCATATTGTTCTGAATACAAGACTATGTTTTTTTCTTGGAAATACATAGGAAAAAATTGGGTCATCATATATTTAAGGGTTAGGCTTTTACCTGTCAATAATACAACCACCAAATACTTGTAAATTAAGTAAATTGATCAGGTGTGAATTGAAGCCACCATTAACATGCTATCAGTCATAGAAAAGCTTCTAGTCTGTTTTTTTTCTTATTTGCAAGACTACAATAAAATTTTACTTGTGTGTTAATGAAATTTTGGTAGACTGGTTTTCACACTGAGATTTGCTTAAATAATATTAAATTGTACTGCAGGTAATTTGTATATGTTTTAATTTTTTTTTAAGTGATTGTGTTGTGGTGGTACATTTTACAAGTATTACCATGCTTTAGTAACAATATATACACTAAAATATGCAATATGCAGACGCACTACAGCTCCCCCTAGTGTCTTCTATAAAGATGTGCGATAATTGCGATGATCTGAAACCATCGCGATGAGGTCGAACAATCGCAATGAGACGACTATTTAATAATCGTGACAGCCCTAATTAATACAGATATCATTGCCAAAG
Source organism: Triplophysa rosa (assembly GCF_024868665.1). Lineage (NCBI taxonomy): Eukaryota > Metazoa > Chordata > Actinopteri > Cypriniformes > Nemacheilidae > Triplophysa > Triplophysa rosa. The sequence continues at coordinate 9,741,243 of NC_079891.1, forward strand.
AATAAGTGGTGCAGATGTCAACCAAGACTGACAATGAATGCATATTTGTGAAGAATCACTTCAATCACTGATTCTTTTACCAGAATCCTGTCCATATTTGGCCACCTCAACTAGCGTTATATAGAGTCGTAGCGTAACTCCGCTACGACTGGGGTTACCATATTCAGTGAGTAATCTCATGTTCACGTTTATCTAAGGTTGATGTTTTTTATCAGGTGTTATGAGTGTGTGCAACGTCAGAAGCATGTGCTTTATCGATTATAATGGCTTGAGAATAAGTATATCAATGACATTTATCTTATGACTTAAATTATGATAATTTTGCTCAGGTGGATGCTGGGGTCTCATCTTTTGGACTGCAACGTATCATTGTTATTTAACATTACACTTAGAAATAGAATCAATCCGGTCGGAGTGGTAGCCAAGGCACACATAGTCATAGGCCACTACCGTTAAGCTGGTCGGCGTGGTAGCCGAGGCACACTTAGACCATAGGTCATTAACGTTAAGCCGGTCAGTATGGTATCCCAGGCACACATGGATAGTAATACATGCAGTTCACATAGCCCTTCGGGGCAGCAGCAGTACATATGTCTTGGCAATAGATATGCTCTTGGAGGGTGTTTCTGTTTCTTGGATTGTCTCCTGCTTTGTTGGGGGGTTATTCATATATGTTATATGTGCAGCAGCAGCATTCCTTACATGCACAAAGTAGTATTGTGGTGAGGGGGGTGTGGTTCAGCGAGGTCTGCAATGAGAGGGGGAGGCAGGAGACGAGCGGTGTGTAAGTAGGTGCTCAGCCGGCCGTATCGGTTACCTGAACACACAAAAAAAGTGGTTCAGACTGAATTAAACGCCATCCTACATATGGGAGTAACAGAGGAGTCCAGCAGCGATTGAGCAAGCCCGATAGTTTCGGTACCTAAAACTTATGGCTCGGTGCGATTCTGCGTACTATCGCAAGGTGAATGCTTTGTCGATATTCGACGCATATCCAATGCCGCGGGTTGATGAATTGCTTGATCGGCTTGGTTCAGCTCGTTTTTATTCGACACTGGATTTGACAAAAGGATATTGGCAGATCCCCTTATCTCATTTAGCCAAAGAAAAGACGGATTTCACCACGCCATTCGGATTACACCGATTTGTCACCCTTCCATTATTCAGAGCTCCGGCCACCGTTCAACGTCTTATGGACTGTATACTTCGGCCGCACGCTGCATATGCTGCTGCTTACTTGGATGATATCATCATCTATAGTAATGACTGGCAGCGGCATATGCAGCATCTGAGGGTGGTTCTGGGCTCGCTGAGAGGAGCCGGACTGACGGCTAACCCGACAAAGTGTGCAATTGGGTGTGTGGAGGTCAGGTATCTGGGCTTCTACTTGGGTCACGGTCAGGTGCGTCCCCAAATTGACAAGATGGCAGCAGTTGCAACCTCTCCGAGACCCAAGACCAAAAAGGAGGTAAGGCAGTTCCTGGGGCTGGCGGGATATTATAGAAGGTTTGTACCTAATTATTTGGACCTCACCAGCCCACTGACTGACTTCACTAAAAAGGAGGCACCAGATCCGGTCCAGTGGACGGAGCAGTGCCAGCAGGCTTTCACCCAAGTGAAGGCTTCTCTGTGTGGCAACCCGCTACTGCACTCTCCTGACTTTTCTCTCCCCTTTCTTTTGCAGACCGACGCATCGGACAGGGGCCTGGGGAGCGGTCCTGTCCCAGAAGGTAGAGGGTGAGGAACGGCCAGTGCTGTACATAAGTCATAAGCTCTCAAAGATAGAGACGATGTACAGCACCATCGAGAAAGAATGTTTAGCGATTAGATGGGCAGTCCTCACTCTCCGCCATTATCTACTGGGATGGGAGTTCATGCCCTGTTCGGACCACGCACTCCTGCAGTGGCTCCACCGCATGAAGGATACCAACGCGCAGATCACCCGTTGGTATCTAGCATTACCCTTCAAATTTCAGGTGGTCCACTGGCCGGGGATGCAGATGGCAGTGGCTGACTTTCTCTCCAGGAGGGGGGGAGGCTGCAGGCCGGATGGTTCCCTGGCCTGAGTCGGGCGGTGGGGGTATGAGGCAAGGGGGGCATGGTTCAGCGAGGTCTGTAATGAGAGAGGGAGGCAGGAGACGAGCGGGGTGTAAGTAGGTCAAGTGCACATCATGAACACCTGTGTCTCGCTCCAGTGATTGGTGAGGAGATGGTTAAAAGCTAGCTCGAGGCGATGAGGAGTGAGAGAGAGACCGGCTGGGAACTCGACGCCTGGAAAGCACTCCGAAGATGGGAGTCTTATGCTGAACATTAACTGAAATGCCAGTGGGCGCATTTATATGAATTATTGTGAATAAAACTTTGAGTCCCAGCCACGCTCACCCTGTCTCCTTCCTTCCTTACTTTGAACCTTGTTACAAGCATGTTGTGGATGTATTGGCAGTAACATGTCTCTACACTTGCTCCGCCGCAGCAGCATCAGCAGCAGCGTAGCAGAACTATTCTGTCAAGACCAAATACATTTATATCTCATGTACACTACCATGCTAAACCCTCCGAGAGTTGTCATGACATACATAAATATATCTTGTTACAAAACCCTGACATAGCCCCACTTTTAAGGACAGCTCCAGCTAAAACACAACATGCTGTAACCAGGGGTTGGATGCGTGGAAACATGGTCAGAGGACATCAGGGGAGCAGACACATAAGGGTTTGATTCAACAGCTGACCAGGGTGGAGGAAGCGTAAAAGTGGACCAGGGCAAAGCACGCGTGTCCTTGGGACATGGCGGAGCAGGCTGGGCAGTGGCCCATGGTGTGTGGTTAGCCTGCTCCGTCTTTTGTTTTGCATTTTTGTGAAATGTGATAAACTTTGATTTGAACCTGTATTCGAATTCCTCTTTTTGGCATGGCAGCACGTAGTAAAGAAATCCATGCACTTATTCTGAGTTTAGCTTTTCTTCATCAGAAAAGCTTTTCTTTTCAAATCATAATCAATTGACATAACATTATTAGTTTCTGAATTTGTATTTTCAACTTGTTTACACTGCAAAAAAGTAATACTTTACAAAGTTAAACTGTTGTTTTATAGATTTTTTAAGTGTTTTTGAAATACAGTCAAAAACCGTCAACTAACAGAAAGAAAGACTGCAAATTTACAAGAAAACATGAGAAACAGCAATGTATAGTTATGTTTGTTTTTAAACACTGACTTAAAGATTAGAAATAGTATGTGTTAGTCATGACAGATTCTGAAATACCTTTACAGTAGATCCAGAAGACAGGTTTGATCTGGAGATTTCAAATGGTGTGGCTCTTAATCCAAGAGTCAACTCTGAGAGAACAGAGGAAACAACAAAATAAGACAGAGAGATATGTGGTTAAAATGAGACCGACCTTCTTATTCAAACGACAGTGTCTGATTTAGAAACATCATGCCACAACTAAAAATAATTACAGAAATATGTACAAAGTAATATATTTGTATCAATATTTTTGTAAATATCTAACATTTTGCTGCTGTCCGAATGGATGGAGGGTATTCAAGTAGATACTTATAGCATAATATTTAAACTGGCATAAAAGCAAGGCTAACATTATTGCTTAAGTAAACATTGTGCACAGCACCTTCTCTTGCAATGTTTAGAATGGAATACTAGTTTGCTGCATACTGCACAACCTACACTGTATATTGCCTACTATTTTACTATATTGTGTAATGTATATTATATTGAACAGTACAATGCATATTTGTGCACAGTACTGTACATATTTGTAGACACATTTGGCCGCTGTAATTGTTTAGCAACTGTAAATGATCTCACTACGCTGAATGATTGAGTCTAGAAATAGCATCCAGTTATCTCACAAGCATATCTCCTGTATCTTCTTTTTAACATTTTAAACTTTTTTCAGATATTTTTCATATATTTCCAGATCAATCTGTCACACATGAAATTCATGTTGGATACTGCATTGTGGGAATGATGTGTCCCATGCAGTATGCTCTGGCTGTGCAGTATACTGCACATTTTAGAATACACACAGTGATGTTGTATTATTGTGTTTGAATATTAATTTAGAATGTTACAAGTTTTGGACAATTTCGGGAAAACAACGTTTTCTGAACAATTAACTGTAATTGACTGCATGGGGACTGAGTTATTTAATCTCATTGATGTAAAACTTCAAGATGGCGCCTGTGTATTTGGCATGCCGTCTGCTGCTCTCGTGTTTGCTTGTCTGGTTATCTGCTCTGTCTCTAAACTGCTGCACTCTTTTAATCTACAACCATGAAGCACTCTTGGATATCTGCAACTCTGTTGTGGACACATTCACAAACTTTTACACTTCGGATGTGGATTGCTCCTTTGACAATACGAATGAGTCGTTCCGAATGGTTATCCCGGATTGTTTCCGCCGGTGGCCCCTCAACATCCCATGGAGAAAACGAAGGAGGAAACGAGGCAAGCGCGGAGGATACATCGTGAAGATGAAAGCTCATCTGCGATCGCTTTTTATTGGTGGGCGATTTTAATATCCATGTCTGATGTCCGTCAAACCCCCTATCACATGACTTTCTTAATCTTATTGACGCTTTTAATCTATCTCAGTGGATCAGTGACTCTACTCATATTCAGGGCCATACTTTGCTTCTGTCATATGGGCTTGATGTGACTGATATTGTGCTCTCAGATTTTCTGATCTCTGACCATAAGCCCATACTATTTTCACTGACTCTTCCAGATCTCTCTCATTTTTCTACTACACCTGTAATTCTGTCTCGGTTCTACTCTCCTCAGTTTAGCAAAAATTTAAACCTGTGCTTTGCTGAATGTTACTCACAGTTGCACTTGGATCAACCATTATCTGACTTGGATGCTGATCAACATCTTAACCTCATGAATTCTGCCTGGTTTAAGGTAGCAAATGCATCTGCTCCTCTTAGGCCTCACAACCACAAACCAAAATCTGAACTGTGGCAAAACTCTGACACCCGTCTCCTAAGACAAAATTGTAGAAAGGCAGAAAGAAAATGGAAAAAGGACAGGCTGCATATCTCTCTTCAAATGTTCATCTTACCAGACTGCATCTAAGTCTGCGAAAGCTGCAAATTTTTCTAATCTAATTGAAATTAATAACTCTAAACCTAAAGTTTTGTTTTCAATTATTCAATCTGTTACAAATCCTTCTGTTAACACTTTGCCTGTTGCCTCTGTTGCTCTCTGTGAATGCTTCTTGCAATATTTCAGTGACAAAATGACTAACTTAAGATTTAGTGTCTGCCCCAATTTAACTTTAACTGTGTCCCCAATCATGTCATCTGCCTCTGCCGTTTTCAATGCTTTTGAACCTATCAATCTCCAGGAATTGAAGGAGGTGATTGGCAAGCTTAAACCTTCATTCTGTTCTAGTGATATCATTCACCCGAGATTTGTAAAATTAATTATCAATTCGATTGGGCCAGGCCTGGTGTCTCATATTAATAAGTGTCTCCAAACTGGCTCTGTTCTTGCCAATCTTAAAGTCGCTATGGTCACTCCCCTGCTCAAGAAGCCATCACTTGATTCCTCTGACCTAAAAAAAATTCTGCCAATTTCTGTCTTGCCTTTCACTTCAAAGGTTTTGGAGAAAATTGTGCTGAATCAACTTCAACGTTTTCTGTCAAGTAACTGTATTTATGAGGTTTTTCAATCTGGTTTTAAGTCTGCTCACAGCACTTAGTCCGCCCTTTTGAGAGTGTTAACTGATATTTACCTCTCTACTGATTCTGGAGACTCTGTAGTTCTTATTCTTTTAGATTTATCGGCCGCTTTTGATACTGTAGACCACTCCTCACTAGTATCAAGATTGGAGTCCTGGGTAGGTCTGAAAGCTAACGGTTATGAGATGGTTTCAGTCATACCTGTCTGATAGAAAGTTTTTAGTGAAGCTGGGTAACTTTACCTCTTCTCCTGCACCCCTGGCCTGTGGCCGGATCCAGTTTTTATCAACTTTGCTTACTGCACAAAATTAAACATTTTCTCACACCTAAAACTCTAGAAATGGCTGTTCACGCTTTTGGTACGTCTCGTCTAGATTACTGCAATTCTTTATATTGCGGTACATCTAAGTGTCACATTGGGGCATATCAATTGCCTGGAGTTGCTGGCTGCTTGAGGAGTTCCTGAGTGACCTGCCTCCTGCAGTCGTGAGCACGATCACTCGGGCAAGAGCCCCAGCCATGAGGCGACTATACGCCTACATGTGGCGTCTCTTCTCGTCTTGGTGTTCTTCCCGCAGGGAAGACCCACAGAATTGTTTGATCGGTGTCATGCTGCTCTTCATGCTCCGTACCCTCTTGGGACCTTAATGTGGTCCTTGTGGGCCTGGGAAGGGCCCCATTGAGCCCCTAGGAGAAGCCGCTCTACCTCATCTCACGATGAAGACGGTTCTCCTAGTGGCACTCGCTTCCATCAAGAGGGTAGGGGATCTGCATGCACTCTCTGTGTCCAACGAGTGCCTAGAGTTTGGGCCGTGCGACTCCCATGTGGTGCTGAGACCCCGGCCTGGCTACGTGCCCAAAGTTCCCACCACTCCCTTCAGGGACCAGGTGGTGAACTTGCAGGCGCTCCGTCCGGGGTCCTCCACCCGCGTCTTGCACAACAGGTAAGACCGACGGCCGGCTGGGCGTATGCCTGTGAACCGTTCATCAGAAAGGGAACATCTTGGTTACGTACAGTATGTAACCTCGATTCCCTGATGGAGGGAACGAGACGTTGTGTCCTTCATGCCACAATGCTTCGCCGGCCGCTGCGGTGACCGAGAATGCTTCTCAGGTTCCTCAGACCAAAAGGTGAATGAATGGGCATGCCATCTTCCTTTTATACCTGTATGTACGGGGCGGAGATTGGCATGCCATGCCATTCGCCAAGTTCATCGGCCTTTTAAAAGTACAATCTCCATTCAGTCGGTTCGACACAATGTCTCGTTCCCTTCATCAGGGAACTGAGGTTACATATGTAACCAAGACGTTATCCATTGCTCGCAACACATTTTTTCACACCCTAGTCTTTTAGCCATTTTTCCGCATGTTGACAATCTGATTAATTTGTTGAACTGATGAAGACTGACATATACATATACTGCCCATACAGATGAGCTAACAGCAACACATTTTTTTGGGGGGGGGTATTTTACACTGAATGCTCAGCCTTTGAGTAAAGACTCTTTACCCTTCTCCATCCATCAACAAGTATTGTCTAACAATTGTTAAAACATAGTACCACTTCTCATCTCCCCTTTTAACCCCTAGACATTCATGCACATGCCTATCCATAACTCTATGGGGTCTAGACAACTTTGCTTGCTTGGTGATTGTTTCCTTTTTTTTTTGTTTAAAGTTATACCATCAATAAATTCTCAACCAAAACCTGTTTGATCAAGACCACTACCCTTATGAAATCTGTATTTTGTATCAGCTAATAATTTAGCTAACATTTATGATGTTTTTTTACATGCTTCAGCGACAGTTAAACACTGTCTATGGCATGAAATAACCTGAGACTTTCACTGTCTTCAAGACCTTTCATAGGCACAGATGAGCAAAACTGCTCCAAATAAGGTAGATAAGGAAGATCAGACAGAGCTGTGGCACTATAACAAATAAGGTCTGTTGATAGTATTGAGAAGAGACAGACAAAGGGAGGGCCTATTATGCTATGAAACGTTAAGGTTCCATTGACATCCCAATCAGCCAAAATGTCCCAATCTGGATGAAATATTAATATTAGTGAACTAATTGCCCTTTATAGTAGTGAGGTTTGTTTTACTTTACTGTATATCAATACACTACAAAAATACACAATTAAAAGAGAATTATTTGCAAATGTTCAACACAACAAAGTTAAATGTTAAAATGCAATGTTATCTTGCCCTAAAAAGGTAACACAGACTATCTGTACACAGTGACACATTTAAAAAAAGCATCCTATTCTCCAACCCATACGACCGTATACTGTAAGTTGTGTACTGTCCCTTCCCTAAAATACAAACTAAAGGAGCATTTTTTAAATAGTACCACTACAGGCAGCAAACTTCCACCTTCATGTTTTTGGGGGGGTTAATGTGCATGTTGATCGGATGCTCTGAAGCTTGATTCCAGTAGTTCGGTTGGTAGAGCCTTGTGTTAGCAGCGCAAGAATAATTGGTTCTAAGTGGGGAGGTGGATATTTAGTAAGGCTAATGGGAAGAATTTCGCTTTATATGAGAGAGACAATTGGAAGAAGTGGATTTAAGTGAAGATATTGAGGATAGTAATAAAACGTTTAACACAGCAATGATAGAAGCTGCTAATGAAACAATTTCAAAAAGTAAGGGGAAAATGAAGAGAAATGTAATACCTTGGTGGACAGAAGAATGTAGTAGTAGTAGTTCAGGAAAGGAACAAAGTAATTCAGGAATGGAACAAAGCTCTTAGAATTTTAAGAAGAACTCATAATTTTTCAAATTTAATTATATATAAGAAATTGCAAGCAAATGTTAGGAAAGTTGTACGTAATACAAAAAGACAATTATGGAAATAATTCTGTAATACAATTGGAAGAACTACGCCTGTAGGTCAAGTATGGGACATGGTTAAAAGTATGAGAGGAATTAGAAGGGAATTGAAATATCCTGTTATTAACATGGGGAATAAGAAAGCAGAGACTGATGAAGAAAGGCATAAATGATTGCAAAGGCACTTATTGGTATACATAGCTCAAATAATTTATCTGAGGAAGGAAAGAGGGGAAGGGAGTTAACAAAAGCAGCTTATCCAGGGAGGCTTGAGAGAAGAGATGAAACTAACTGCACAATGGACGCCCCATTCACTATCGAAGAATTTAGGAAAGCAATAGCAAGAGCTGGAATAACATCTCCTGGGAAGGATGAGATATGTTATATAATGTAAAAACACTTGGGTATTTTGGCTTCAATAAAGTTGTTAGGTTTTTATAATAAAGTATGGCAAAAGGGAAAGTTGCCAACGGGATGGAAAGACGCAGTGATTATTCCTATTAGGAAACCAGGGGAAGATCCATCAAATCCACAGAAATATAGACCAATAGCATTGACATCACATTTAGGAAAGATAATGGAAGGGATGATAACAGAAAGGTTTGCTTATCATTTGGAAAGTAAAGGAATTTTGTCACCTCATCAGAGCGGTTTTAGGAAAGGGAGAGGTACGATGGATCCTATTATAAGTTTGGAAACAGACGTAAGGAAGGCTCAAGTTAATAAATAAAACATGATGGCAGTTTTCTTTGACGTTGAAAAAGCTTATGACATGGTTTGGAAAAAGGGATTAATGATCAAGTTAGGATTTATAGGAATAACAGGTAGAACATATAATTGGATTAAAGATTTTTTATTTGATAGATATATTCAAGTCAGAATTGGGAAAGCTTTGTCTGGAAACTACATAGTTGATAATGGTACTCTACAAGGTAGTATTATTAGTCCTGTATTGTTCTCAATTATGATAAGCGATGTATTTTCACAAGTTCAGGAAGATATTGGTCGATCATTGTATGCTGATGATTGTGTATTATGGAAAAGGGCAAGGAATATTAATCATATTGAAAGAAAAATGCAAGAGGCAATTAAACTGGTAGAAAACTGGTTTGATACAAAATTAATGAGGGTCTATGTGGGTAGCAAGTAGATCAGCAATGAAAAACATGTATATAGCATTGATTAGATCAGTACTAGACTATGGAAGTGTTGTTAATGGGTCAGCATCAAAAACCTCATTGAAGAAACTGGATGTGGTACAAAATCAAGCTTTGAGACTTGGTTGTGGGGCGATCAAAACGACTCCGGTGTCCGCACTGCAGGTTGAAATGGGAGAAATTCAATTGTACATCAGGCGTAAACAGTTAAGTATGAATTACTGGGTAAATCTGCAGGGTCACACAATAGAAGATAATTCAGCGGTTAAAGTACCCCTTCCTTGTTGGGAAAAGGAAAAATTCAAACAAAAGTGTTTTGCATGGACCAATGAAGAAGAAGCTAGGAATATGACATTAGATCAGAAAAGATATATTCATACTGTGCCATTACCAATAACTCCACCATGCTTATATCCAGCAGTATATTTGGATTTTTATATTCTTGAGGTGTTGAAAATAAGTAAATAATCTGGGGAAATTGTAGATGTTGTGGAAGATCATCTTAAAACTGTATATCAAGGATATGTTCAACTGTACACTGATGGATCCAAAGATCCTAATACAGGGAAAACAGGTTTTGCATTCAGTCTGCCAGCTTTAAACATTTCAGATAAAAAGAAAACATCAAATCATCTATCAGTATATACGGTAGAGATGATGGCAGTTGCGACAGCACTGCAGTGGATAGAATTTTTTTTTAAAATAAGGTTGTGGTTTGTACAGATTCATGGTCTGCATTAAAATCATTGAAATCAGTTATATCTCAAAGTAGACAGGACATAGTTAACGAAATATATGAAAGTTTGTATAGACTAGGATATTTTGGTAATATTTTTGTGGGTATAATCAGGGGAGGGATGAAAGGAAATGAAATGGTTGATAAATTGGCAAAGCAGGCATTGGAATCTAAAGAAGTTATGAATATCTCACTTGGTAAACAAGAGGCGAAAGGAATAATTAAAACATATGTTAATAAAGAATGGCAACAAATATTTGACACAGAAAAGACTGGGCGACAATTCTATGAGATTCAAAAAGACGTAGGGGCAGTGAGAGTGACTAAAAGAAGCACCATAGAGGAAAACATTTTAACAAGAATAAGAATTAGGCATATAAATCCTAATAAAACTTTTTACAAAAACTGTTAAATAAGTATCCAACTGGTTTATGTGATTACTGTGGAGTAGAAGAATCAATAGAACATGTTATTTGTACTTGTATTTTGTATTTTGAAGAGCATGAAATTTTGAAGAAAGATCTAAGAAAGAATGGAGTGCAAGAGATGAACATAAAGAATATAACTTTTCCAAACTATTCAAATATAGGCCTATTTCACATTTGGCTTGCTAAAGTTCTTGAGCGTGTGGTTGTCAGTCAGCTACAAAGTCATTTCTCTACAAACAGGTTATTAGAACCCTTTCAATCTGTGTTCAGGTCTGGACACAGTTCGGAGACTGCCCTACTGAGGATCATGAATGATCTCCTTGTGGCAGCGGATTCTGTGGCTTGTGGCATTCTGGTCTTGTTAGACCTCAGTGCTGCATTTGATTCCACTTGTCGCACTATACTGTTGGACAGACTAGATAGGTGGGTTGGGCTTTCTGTTGTTGCTTTAAAGTGGTTTCAATCTTATCTTTCAGAACATGCCCAGTTTGTCTATTCTGGCCCAAATATATCTCAGACTGTCCCACTACAACAGGTGTTTCTCGGGGTTCAGTATTAGGTCCCACTCTTTTTTGTATTTAAATGCTGCCTCTTGGACAGAATATTTGTAAATATGGTCTGGGGTAGATAAAACCGTCTCGGTTACGGATGTAACCTCAGTTCCCTGATGGAGGGAACGAGACGTTGTGTCGAACCGACAGATGGGGTTCGTCCCTGAGAACCAATCGCTTCTGACTTCTTAGAAAAGGCCAATGAAAATTGGCGAATGAAATTTGCATGCCGGACTCCGCCCCCGGATATCCGGGTATAAAAGGGAGACGGCGTGCCTCATTCATTCACCTTAGTTCTGAGGAGCCTGAGACCTCTCACGACTGCTGCAGTAGACAGCACGTGTTGTGGCAAGGAGGACACAACGTCTCGTTCCCTTTCTGTCGGACTCTCGACGTTGTGTCGAACCGACAGATGGGGTTCCTATGGAAAACGCCATAACACTGTGCCCTGTCACAATCTCTAGCGAAGCGACAGTGACTGGCCTGGGCGTGTCAGCCTCGAGCGCTACCGCGAAATTGTAACCTACCAGTGGGTAGGTAGGGGGTCCCAGAGCTTTCTTGAAAGGTGGGAAGGCCCCTGCCTTCGGCCTCACAGGCGGCGACCTTGTTTCTTAACAGCGAGAAGCCGCCCGGTACCGTAAGGCCACTGGGTAAGCGCTACTTCCTCAAGTGGGGGATGCGCTACAGAGACCACTTCCTACCGCAGGGAGGAGTCTAGTGGAGATACCAACATGGTCTCACCGATAGGGGAGAGCTCATGGGAAGAATGTGCGGACTGAAGGAGTTAACCGCGAGGTGGAGGTCCACCTAGGCCATGGGTTACCAAGGTGGAAACCAGCATGAGGATACATCAGACGGAACCGCCCTACTGGGGGGTTGCAACGTCTGGTAGCACTAGGTCCGGTTAGAGCTATGTTGCGAATAACTCCGGAGATACCCGGCCTAAGGGGCAGGTCTGCTCTGCCCAGCCCGCCCGCAGGAGGTGCTTGCTAGTGATGGATGGAGTGCCTGTTCTTCACCCAGTGGGGGAAGAAGGGAGGCTAGTTAGTACGCTGACCCCCTTAGGAGAAAGGGGGGAAGGTACTGTCATAGGCGTACACCCTACCGGCCGCCAGTCTTGCCTGATGCCTGCAAGACTCGAGCCGATACCGGTTTTACGCGGAGGCTGTAGGACCTCGCGAAGGTGATGGGTGTAGCCCAACCCGCAGCTCTGCAGATGTCTGCCAGAGAGGCGCCTCGAGCCAGTGCCCACGAGGAGGCTGTACTCCGTGTGGAGAGAGCTCTCACCCAGTGGGCGTAGGCGATCTTAGGACAGGTACACCATAGTGACGGCATCCATGATCCAGTGCGCCAATCTCTGTTTGAGACAGCCCTCCCTGCTGATCTCCAAAACAGACAAAGAGCTGCTCAGAGCTCCTGTGGCTCTGTGTGCGGTCCAAGCAGAGGCGCAATGTGCGTACTGGACACAACACGGATGAGGTTGGGTCTTCCTCCCCGGTGGGGAGCGCCTGTAAGTTCACCACCTGGTGTAGGGGGAGTGGTGGGAACTTTGGGCACGTAGCCGGGCCGGGGTCTCAGGATAGCGTGAGAATCACCGGGCCCGAGTTCTAGGCAATCTGTGGACACGGAGAATGCTTTTAGGTCCGTTACCCTCTTGAGCGCCAACCGGAGAGCCGTCTTCATCGTGAGGTGAGAAAGAGCGGCATCTCCGAGGGGCTCCAGGACCGCATCAAGGTCGCAAGAGGGTACGGAGCGCGGGTGAGGCGGTAGCCTTCCCGCGCCCCTTAGGAACCAAATGATCAGGTTGTGCTGTCCTAGAGATTACCAGCAACTGAGTCGTGATGAGCGGCAATAGCGGTGGAGAGATTACTCTCGAGTCTCTGGAAGGAAAAGCACGTACCCGATCAAGCAACTCCGCGGGTCTTCTCTTCGAGAAGAGCACCAGGATGAGAAGAGGCACCACTTATAGGCGTATAGTCGCCTAGTGGCCAGGGCCCTAGCGTGAGTAGTGGTTTTAACCGCTGCAGGGGGGTAGGCCACTCAGGATCTCCTCGTTCCGTCCAGGGGCCAGACATGGAGGTTCCAGAGGTCTGGCCTGGGATGCAATAATGTACCCTTCCCCTGGGAAAGCAGGTCCTTCGTCAGGGGAATCGGCCAGGGGGGAGCTGTCGTCAAGAGCATTAGCTCCGAGAACCAAGTCCGGTTGGGCCAATATGGCGCAACTAGTATACTTGATGCTCCTCTTCCCTGACCTTGCACAGCGTCTGTGCAATGAGGCTCACTGGGGGGAAGGCGTACTTCCGCTTGTCCCACGGCCAGCTGTGCGCTAGAGTATCCGTGCCGAGGGGGGCCTCGGGCGGGGAGTACCTTAGCGGGCAATGGGTGGTGTCCAGGGAGGCGAAGGGGTCTACCTGAGCCCGCCCGAACTGTACCCAATGAGCTGGACTGCGCGGGGGTGGAGTCGCCACTCTCCGCAAGGCGTCAACTGACGAGAGAGCGCATCGGCTGTCTGGTTCAGGTCGCCTGGTATATGTGTGGCTCGCAGGGATCTACTCACCTGCGGACTCCACAGGAGGAGGCGTCGGGCTAGTCGTGTTAGCTGCCGTGAGCGAACGCCACGCTGGCGGTTTATATACGCTACGGCAGTTGTGCTGTCCGACAGGACCAGCACGTGCTTGTTCTGCACAAGAGGTTGTAGCCCCTTCAGTGCGGGTAGCACATCCAACAACTCTAGGCAGTTGTTATGTCTGCGCAGGCAGGGGCCCGTCCATCGCCCCGACACTGCAGGGAGGCGTCTGTCGACCATGACGCATCTCGCCCTGCCCGAGAGGGACCCCCATCCGTAAAAAGGTCATTGAAGACCGAGGGGTTAGGGTGCGTCGGCAGAAAGGCGTAATCACCATCCGCCTGCTGCCGGTGTGCCACGCTTTCCAGGGAACTCGACTCTGTAGCCAGTGTTGGAGCGGTCTCATGTGCATCAACCCGAGGGGTATCACCACCATCGAGGATGCCATGTGCCCAGGAGCCTCTTGTGCCCGCTGACTGCTTGAAATATTCCAGGCAGTTCAACACTGACTGAGCGCAGTCGCGCTGTAATGGAGACAGAGTTGAGTTCCATACCAAAAAAGAGGATGCTCTGCACAGAGGAGAGCTTGCTCTTTTTCGGTTGACCTGTGGTCCCAATCGATCTAGGTGCCGAAGCACTAGGTCCCTGTGTGTACATAACAGATCTCACGAGTGTGTCAAATGAGCCAGTCGTCAAGGTAGTTTAGTACCCGCGCACCTCTCTCCCTGAGGGGAGACTTATCTATTTCCCTTAAGATTTATTTACGTTTTTGGGCCATCTGCAACTGCTAGGGCTAAAGGAGATTATTTTTTGAGCACCTGCTGCAGATGATGAAGAGGACGACGACAATAAAAACGAGGAAGCATATGCTGAGTTGATAAAATTTTTGGATGACAAAAGTTTGTCTCATGTAATGAGCAAATGAAATTGTTACAGATTACATTCTTTGAGCAGAGACTGCAATTACAGCACTGAGAAATGCTGGAAAAACTATTAGTGATGGATGGTTAATTGGGATGATTTTGAAAGGATTACCCTATTAATTTAAACCATTCGCCATTCACGTCACACAAGGTGATGTAGACCTAACTTTTGCAGAATTCAAGACTAAGTTAAGAGGTTTCGAGAGTACTGAAAAGTTACATACTTGTTCGAGTGATGTGAACATGATGCGAGCGAGCGCCTCAACTCCAGACCGCTGGGGAAGCGAACAAGTCACTGACGGCGACATATCCTGCTACAGCTGCAGCCAAAGAGGACACAAAGCCTGTGCATGTCCAAACCAGCGTCGCAAGGGACAGTGGTGCAGTTACTGCAAAAGTTCAACTCACAAAGATGTATCTTGCAGGCTCAAAAAGAGAGACAATGTGAAACAAGCCACAGATAAAGAAGATTACGATGAGCACGCATTTGCATTTAAGATAAGTGACTGCCAAATCTACGGATTGCAACGGAGAGGACTGATGGTTGACACTGGAACGACTTCGCATATTACCACTGATATTCGAAATTTCAAGAAGTTTGATGAGATCCACGTGGAGAAACATTACATCGAGCTAGCAGATGGAACCAGAGCAAATGGAGTGGCGCTGAAACGAGGTGATGCCGAGGTGTATCTAATTGACAGCGAGGGACGTCAGGTGAGGACGACGCTCAAGAAAGCCCTGTACATCCCATCGTATCCTCAGAACATTTTTTTCTGTCAAGGCAGCAACAGCAAATGAAGCCTCAATCAACTTCAAGGAAGGATGTGATGAACTCATTCACAAAGACGGTACCAAGTTCGACATACAACAGTACAATAGACTTTACTATCTGAACACTGTAAATGAAGAAAATGATATGGTGTTATGATATTCAAACTTGGCACAAGATTCTTGGTCACTGTAATTATGATGATGTTTCCAAATTGCAGAATGTTGTTGAGAGAATGAAAATCAAGGGCAAAGTTGAGAAGTCCAATCTAGAATGTGAAATTTGCACACAGGATAAATTTGTGAAGAGCAGAAATAGAGAACCTGATGCACGAGCTAAAGCAGCACTAGAACTAGTGCATACTGATTTAGCTGGTCCTATCGAACCAGAGGCTAAAGATGGTTTTAGGTATGCAGTCGCATTTACTGATGACTATTCAGGTGAAGTGTTTATGTACTTCCTTAAAGCTAAAAGTGACACTGTGAACGCTGCTGAAAAATTCATTGCGGATGTGGCACCATATGGGACCATAAGGTGCATTAGGTCAGATAACGGTACAGAATTCATGGCAAAAGAGTTTCAGTCACTGCTCAGCAGAAATCGCATAAGACATGAGACCTCAGCACCTTACTCACCCCCTCAAAATGGGACTGCTGAGAGAAATTGGCGAACCCTGTTTGAAATGGCAAGATGTATGCTCTTAAAGAGCAATTTGCCCAAGTTACTGTTGACATATGCACTAATGACAGCTGCAGCAATCAGAAACAGGTGCTATAACAGTCGAACGCAGCAAACCCCATATGATATGCTAACAGGGAGAAATCCAAACCTCTCTAGAATGAGGATATTTGGTTCAGTGTGCTATGCATACAAACATGAGAAGAAACAGACAGACTCGATGTGTGAAAAGGGGATTTTTGTAGGTTATGACATGCTCCAATTGACTGTGAGATATACATGGAACAACCAGAAGGATTTGAGGTCAAGTCAGACACAAGTGAAAAACTAGTCTGTAAGTTGAACAAATATCTGTATGGTTTAAAGCAGTCAAGAAGAAATTGGAAAAATGACTATCTTACTGAGAATTATTTTGTGCAGAATTCAGCCGAAAATTGTGTATACACCAAACAAACTGCAAAAGGCAGAGTAATACTGATAATCTGGGTTGATGATTTGATCATTGCTGACAGTAGCGATGATTTGCTGAAGGATGTAAAAGCAATGTTGTCAGCAAAATTCAAAATGAATGACCTGGGAAAACTAAAACATTTTCTAGGTATTGACTTTCAACAGGCTGAGGGAGTTGTACAAATGAACCAGAATACTGGAGATTTAACATGTCAGATTGTAAACCTAGTTCAACATCATGTGAACAAAAACTGGATTATAGCAGTGATGCTGAGCCTGTTGATCCTAATAGGTATCGCGAGGCAGTAGGAAGCCTGATCTATTTGATGACATGTAGTAGACCTGATCTAAGTTGGGTTGTTAGTAAGCTATCTCAGTTCATGTCTGATCCAAATGTACAGCACTGGGCTACAGTCAAACAGGTGATGAGATACATATAGGGGACAACCAGTTTTGAACTATGTTACAAAAAGAGTGATGAAAAACTCAAACTTGTGACATAGTGACATACATTTTAAAGTCTCGTGTCACTTTACAGCAGCAAAACAGGGGACCCAAGTCAATATGTTCAATGAAGTCACTATTTCATGTTATTTATAAACAAATTTAACTGAAATAAAGTCTTTCAGTTTATATAATTTAATGTAAAGTTATGAAAAATGGCTATTTTGCTTATAACTTCCGTATGGTTTGTCCAAAAATCTAAAAGGTGGCCTCGTTAGATGAAGGGTGTCATGCCGAGTCGAACGATATCCAGTTTTCTCATGTCGGCCATTTTGGGCGTCGGCCATATTGAATAATGTAGCAAAATGCTTTATTTTACTAATGCATAAGCTTATTGTTAAGAAATTCGTTATCAGTCATCAGCACCATGCCCTGAGAGAGCCCGTAACGTTTTGGCCCAGCGCCACCTAGTGGTAAGGAGATATATTTAGATGCCTGTAACTTTGTCTGTAGTTGACGGATTTCCGTGGGAGTCATGTCCTTAGACTTCGGAATCCTTGCAGAGTCCAACGATACCAGACATGCCAGGTTTCGCCTTATGGTTTGGCCTGTAGTGTGATTTAGCGCAAACAAAAAAAAACTATTGCAAATAACTTTGCAACTGTTACTCCGATCGAGATGAAACCAGTGTAGTGATTCCATCTATGTCACAGGACAAATGTAAAAATTTCCATGGTAAGGAAAATGCAAAAAATGCAAATAAAGTTCGGCTCGTGTTATTAGGGGTCAAGCCCCGAAAGGGCGGAGACCCCTATTGTATCCATTTGTTTTCTTATTATTATTGGTCAAGAGAACATTGAGGGCAGTCTTAAATGTAACCATGGCAAATATGGAGTCTCCAATCCAAATTCCATAGCACTGTCACGGACAAGGTTCCTGCAGACTCTCCTGTTCGCCACCAGAGGGCTCCCTCCCCAGAATATTGAACCTCATTCGGACTCAATTTCCCACATGCCTGGTGCTGATTACTCACACACCTGAACTTCATCAGGAGAACTATTTTAGTCAGGCTCTTTCCTTGACTCTTTGCAAAGTCTTGTTTGGCCCCGGTTAACATATCTGACCGTTATTTCCTGTTACCTGCCTTCCCGTGTATTTTCCTTGGATTGTTTATACCTTTCGTGATTGTTTGCTGCCTGTCCCTGGACTTTTCTCTCTGGTTACTGGATATTACGATTGTTTGCCGCCTGCCTTGACTTACGCCTGTTACTGGATTTAGATTGCCCGTTGCCTGCCCCGACCTACGCCTGTTATTGGATTACGAACTGTCTTTCCTTTGATGTTGTGTTTGCTGGTGATTGACTCTGCTTGTATTACTCTATCTCTTAATAAAGCTGCACATGGATCCTCAATCCACGAGTGCTTCGTTACAAGCGCCATTAACAGTTAAAACTTCCACATACGTTTTCGTACATTCTAGAAACAATTTCTCCCTCTGAACCCTTGGCTAATACCAATTTGAATGCTATATGACTTCATTTTCTGTAATGCAAATTTTCCCGCCATTTTGAATTATTCTAGACAGTTTGCCCGATTTGCACGGAATTTGGTTTGCAGCATCTAGAGGCGAAGCAGACAAAAGTTATTAGAATATTTAGAATCCCTTCTCGAATAGTGTGTCTACGAATGTGATGACGAGCATGCCAAAATGGATTTGATACTGTATCTTTGCCAAACTTTTGTGTATCGACATGAAACTTGGTATGTATCATGACTGGAACATCTTCTCTGCCTCATATGTATTTGTTGACAGCACCACCCAGTGGTCAAAATTAATATGCAATTTTCTTGTGTAATAACTGATTTTCCCTGTGATTTTAAACTTCGTTTTCAAGATCTGATCATCTGACATCTGTCCAAAATATTTTGCTTTAGGCCGTGGTTGAGCTTGAGCCCGTAATTGCTGCTTGCAGCTATATTTATTATACTGCTTCTCCTGCCATTGAAGTCTATGGCAGCCAACAGAACCGTACATGGGAAAGTTGTGAAATTTGGCATACGCATAGAGAACAGTATGACCTGTTACCATGCAAATATGGAGTCTCCAACCCAAACTCCATAGCGCCACCAACAGTTTAAACTTCCACAAACATTTTTGTCTATAACTTTTGAACAGTACATCCTAGAAAGAAAAAATGTTTTTCCTATGAACGCTTGGCTCATGCCGATTATCAAATTTTCCCACCATTTTGAATAAAAAAAACTACTTTTTCAAACCTCTCCGATGGTTTGCCTGATTTGCACAAAATTTGGTATGCAGCATCTAAAGACACTGCAGACAAAAATTTGTTAGAATATTTTCGATAGGCCAATCCGTTCTCGAATACAGCATCTATTAATGAGACGCCAAGCACGCCAAAATGGATTCTATGCTGTATCTTTGCCAAACTTTTGTGTATCGACACAAAACTTTGTACATGTCATTGCACTCCTGACTTGAGGTAAAATAAACAGTTACGGCACAGCGCCACCTACTGGTCCAGAAAACTTAGGTGTAAAATCATAAGAGTGGTCTTGTATGATTCCTTGAGGCATGGAGAGTCGAACCATACCCAATGGTCCTTATTTGTCGATTGTGGGCGTCGCCCATTTAGAATTTTGCCATGACATTAAGTATTTTATGTACACAATAACATAACGCTACAAAAGTTGGCATGGTTCATCAAGGTAAAGTTCTGAAATAACTTGTAAAGTTATAAGCCAGTGCCCCCTAGTGTTCAAGCGATATAACAAAATTAATTAAAATGCTTATGACATATGAAGAAATCAACAAAATGATATTCAATTCACATTTGTATAACGTATGTAACCCATGGAAGTAGAGGCTTCAGTTTCTAAGGCAGGTCATGAAAAGTTGGTAACACTTTATAAAACTGTTTCACACTTAATAGGTAGCTATGCAGGAACTAATGCAGAACAAATGGTTAGTGCTGAATTAACACTGTAGTCATTACTGTATATCTAATAAGGAAGAAAGATTAACTAATCAGTAGGTAACAGCATATTGATGTTTAAGGTAAGTAACAATTAGTTACTTATTACTTATTTAATTGTCATTAATAAATACTGAATGCTTTATGTCTCCTGCAGAACTATACAATAACTAACAATAACTATAAAAGAAAGCAATCAGAGTATGGTCAAATGAAAGTAGTGAGAACCTAAGAGCTTGCTTTGATTGTACAAACTGGGAAATTTTCCATGATGAAACATTAGATGAAAGAACTGAAGTAATCAATGACTATATTAACGTTTGTGTGCAACTGGTAATACCTACAAAGGACATTAAAGTCTATCCAAATAATAAATCTTATGTTACCAAGGATATTAAGGAAATTATAAATAGAAGGAATGTAGAATTCAGAAACAAAGATCCTAATGAATTAAAAGTGACTGAAAAAGAATTAAAAAGTAAAATGAGGAAAGCAAAAGAAGTTCATAGACCGTGCCTAGAGAAGCCTTCAGGAACAAAAACAATAAGAAAGTCTGGAATATCATGAAAAAGATGACAGGTTTATCCTCGCCTAACAAAGGTATTGTAACAGACAACGTTTTTTTTTTACAAGATTTGAACCCATAAGTAACAATGAACTAGTTAACATTGTACCGTCTTCTCAAAAAATAGTTATTTATGTTGAGGAAGTCAGGAAGACATTTCACTCTATTAATACCAGAAAAGCTGTTGGTCCAGATGGATGTGCCCCCAGTCTCATTAAGAGCTTTGCTTGTGAACTAGCCCCAGTGTGGCAACCAATCTTTCAGTCCTCCATTGATTTACTGATGGTACCGATAGTGTGAAAAACATCAATCATAAAACCGATACCAAAAACACTTTGTCCAAAGGAATGTAAAGACTATAGACCCGTAGCCCTTACTTCAGTAATTGGCAAATTTCTAGAAAGAATACTGCTTAAGCATTTTGGTTAATAATGTCATAGGGAAACTTGATCAGTGTCACTTTGCATATAAACAAGGC
The DNA here is from genome assembly GCF_024868665.1 of Triplophysa rosa. Taxonomy (NCBI): domain Eukaryota; kingdom Metazoa; phylum Chordata; class Actinopteri; order Cypriniformes; family Nemacheilidae; genus Triplophysa; species Triplophysa rosa. The sequence continues at coordinate 9,762,524 of NC_079891.1, forward strand.
AGCAGTACCGAGGATGCAGTGGCTGCCGTAGTGCATATCATTACCAAACATTTAGACAAATGTAACTCATATATTCCAATGATAATGTCTTTGTCATGATTCTGTCCTTCTTGTCATGAGTTTTCTAGTTGTGTCGACAGAGTCGTGACCGTGCCATGTCTTTTGTTTTTGTTTTGATATGTGTGGAAGACACGTGGCTATTGTTGTTACTTTGTGTCACGTGTTTCTCCTGTTGCGTGCCTTGGCCCCGCCCTCTCGTTCCCCGGTAATCTCCCCATCATTGTTTCATTCCTGTCACCTGCCTGTCACCTGCCCTATGTCATTATCCCTTGTTAGTGTTTCCTTCATAAGCCCTTTGTATTCATTGTCCCGTGTCGGTTCATTGTTGCTTCTTCATTCGATTACCCTGCTTCGTGTCTTCTCATGCAGATTACATTGTGCTGTTTGCCGTTTTCCCGGTCGTGTTTTGGGATTTATTAATTATTTTTGGACCTTGTTTGTTTGCCCCCCTTATGGGATGTTTTAGTTTGAAGTCTTGTTCTGTTATCGTGTTTACCCATCGTGGGTTTCTTATTTTATTAATAAAAGTATTTTTTTGTTTAATCCTTTGTCTGCCTGCGCTTGGGTTCTGTCAAGCACCCTGACAGTGTTAATATCACTACTGAACAAGCAAGAGTATTTAGAACAGCACCAACCGGGGGTAAGCAAATTGGTCGAGTGGTGTGACTATAATGCACTCAGTATTAACATAAAAAACTGAGGAGATAGTATTTGGGCTTGATCCTGACATTCATACAACACCTGTTGTTATACATCAAGTCGAAGCATACAGGTATCTAGGAATATGGATAGACAACACACTATCATGGAAAGATCATATATATATTATCTGTAAAAAATCAATGCAAAGAATCTACTTTCTCTGTAGACTGAGGTCATTTGGAGCAAGAAAGCAGATTATTTTATTATTTTTTATGTCTGTAATCATGAGTGTCCTGCAGAACTGTAATTCAGTTTGGTATAAGAGTTTATCTGTTAGTCTACAAACAAAGCTAATGAACCTATAAAAAAATGTGTTCCAACATGTGGGGCAGCCACTACAAAAAGCAAATGAACTATCCTACCACAATAATCGTGTATGACTAATTAATAATATTGTCGCTGAACCTAATCATGTGTTGTATAATGAATTTGTAATGTTGCCATCCAATGGTAGAAGGTACAAGATATAGTCGAATTAAGTTAAATAATTAATTTGTACATCAAGCTGTATTAGTGTTGAATAATTCATATAAAAAGTAAATCTGTTTTTTTCTTCAGAAACATTTTTTTTCTGTGTGTTATGTGTGAGAAAGTTAGTCTGTTAGTTTGGTTTTTTAATTCTGAGTGAACTTGCTGTAACGCAAGACAAATTTCAGACTCTTTCTGACAGTAAAATGTATCGTATCGTAACACTCATTTAAAATGATTATCTATTAACTGCTCATTAACAGCTGCTAAAAATAATTATGTCAATTAACTGGTTATATATAATCTTGATTACTATTGAAATACAATTTTAACTAATTTTGTTTACTTACAGTGAACTTCATTATTTTATATCACCAACATATTATCCAATATTGTCCTCATCAAGATTTTATTTTTCATATCAATCATATCAATGAAATAAATCTAATGAATCTATCATTTTTTTCTATTTTATCTATTTAAAAGGAAAGAAACTTAAGAAATACACATCCTAATCACTGCATCACTAGCCAACTTATCTCAAACGTATCTGACATATCTCTCCATGTTGCTTATTATGAGTCTTGTGGACAATAGCTGAAGAGTTGTATTTGCATTACTAACTATTAAGAAATTCTTGGTAACAAATAAGTAATTAAAAAATTGTATTACTCTGTTCTTACCGAATTATTTTGTTAAAATCATAGTGACTTTTTAGTAATTACTCAGGTCTTACCTCATCAGTATTAAGTAATTGCTTATGATCCGGAACAGTATTATAAAGTGAAACCCATGATAATCCTTTAATAAAAAAGTAATTTTGTGGGTATAGGAAATTAAAAATTTAAATCACAAGTATTACCAATAAACAAAACATTAATGTAAAAACAAAAGCTTGCAGTAACTATCTTACAATCCACACACACACACACACACGCACACCTGAATAGAGCTGACTTGTTATGGACACAATAGATACATTTTTAATTAATACTAAAAAAATGTACAGTTACACAAGTCACATTAGTTAATGCAATATATGAAATTGGGTATGGTTTTATGGCAAAACTTAACATATCTGACACAACATGTTAACTGTAAATCCAGGTTTCGGTTATAGAGAATGTGAAGCTGACGTGACGCCCTATGTTGCATGTTGCAGTGGCGCCGCCATCTTGGGAGGATAAAACTCCACTGCTTGTCAGGAACCCAAGCGCAGGCAGGCAGTAAGGGGTTAACAGATTTATTTATTAAACAACAAAACCGAAAACAAAGACCCACAATGGGGTAACGAGGACTGAACAAAATATAAAAATAGAAACAAAAGTACTTCCCACAAGGGGGCAAAAACAGCTGGGCAAAAAACTAAACTAAACTTGAAAACAACGACACAACGTCTTAAATAACATAGAAAGGGAAAACAAGGGCAAGGCAAAGTACTCACATCAACACGACATAACATACGGGGTAAACAGTACAATCCACGAGCACAAGACAAAGAAACAAGAGGGTATTTAAAGGGAACACAAAAGAGGGATAACGACACAGGGCAGGTGTGGGTAATCAAACACTCAGGGAAAGGTAACAAGGAAACGAGAGGAGCGGGGCTAATGACGAGACACTGGAGAGAATGCATACTACTGTCAAAAGGACAATAATATGTTTCTCTCCACACATAACCAAAGACTTTGTCATGGCTCTGCCTCAGGACCAGGAAATCCAAGACTAGGTGAGGCAGAACCATGACAGAAGCCCCCCCTTTAATGAGCACCTCCAGGTGCTCACCAAAGGGTAGACAAATGAGACAGGGCAGACTGAGACAGTGACATGACAAGACAGAACAAGGAAAACAAAATCAGAGGCAAACAAGAGAAGATAATCATGGGGTTGGGGTGACAACAAGAATAACAAACATGGGAGGGGGGTGGGGAAAAACAAGAGTTCATGGGGGGAACAAAAGAGTCCAAGGGGCGAACAGTTCTAGTCCCCGGCTGCGCTCGAGGGCGCGTAGTCCTAGGGGACTTAGGGGGAGTCCTGGGGGAGGACAGTCCTTGACCCTGGGGGTCTCCCCGGGGCCGGCCTGGCTGCCGGACTAGGGACCGGCTGGAAGGCCGGCTGGATGGGGCTTGACGCCGGCTGGAAGGCCGGCTGGACAGGGCTTGACGCCGGCTGGATCACCGGCTGGGACGCCGGCTGGATCACCGGCTGGGACGCCGGCTGGATCACCGGCTGGGACGCCGGCTGGACCGGACTGGACCTCCCCCTCCTCGGCTTCTTTTTCCTGGACCGGCCCACAGGACATGTGGCCGGTTGCTGGGAAGCGGTGGGGGGCACGACTAGCTCCGTGCTAGAGGTGTCGGACGGGGAGTCCCACGACTTCCTCCGTCCACGCCTGCCGCGGAAGCTAGCCGGTGGTGGAGAGGCTGCATCGGACGAGGTGGAGGGTGCGGAGAGGCCCACGACCCCGAGCTGCAGGGTCTGGCCCTCCGGGATCGTCGCCAGCCCCGTAGAAGACCACGCCACGGACAGTCCCCTGGACTCCTCGCGATCTGGAGCTGATCTACGAAGCCCAGGGGCCTCAACCTGCACATCTCCGCAGGCTCAAAGGGTTCGTCGAGGCAGCTGTTGAAGATAACCTTCAACTCCGCCTCGTCGAACCCTGAGTGGCGCGCAGTGGAGAGGAAGTCCATGGCGAAGGTCTTAACGGGGATGCCCTTCTGGCGAAAGCCGAACAAGGTGTGAGCCTGGCGGCTCCTAAACGCCTCGTCCGTCTCCTCCATGCTGCCCGCTGGGTTCGGTGTTGGCTCGTGGATTCTGTCAGGAATGTGGAGCGTGGAGAATCCAAGTGCAGGCAGGCAGTAAGGGGTTAACAGAGATTTATTTATTAAACAACAAAACCGAAAACAAAGACCCACAATGGGGTAACGAGGACTGAACTAAATATAAAAACAGAAACAAAAGTACTTCCCACGAGGGGGCAAAAACAGCTGGGCAAAAAACTAAACTAAACTAAACTTGAAAACAACGACACAACGTCTTAAATAATATAGAAAGGGAAAACAAGGGCAAGGCAAAGTACTCACATCAACACGACATAACATACGGGGTAAACAGTACAATCCACGAGCACAAGACAAAGAAACAAGAGGGTATTTAAAGGGAACACAAAGGAGGGATAACGACACAGGGCAGGTGTGGGTAATCAAACACTCAGGGAAAGGTAACAAGGAAACGAGAGGAGCGGGGCTAATGACGAGACACTGGAGAGAACGCATACTACTGTCAAAAGGACAATAATATGTTTCTCTCCACACATAACCAAAGACTTTGTCATGGCTCTGCCTCAGGACCAGGAAATCCAAGACTAGGTGAGGCAGAACCATGACACTGCTATTATTGTTTTGATATTTACTGTTACTTGTTTTGTTTGATGTATGGAGAAATCAAAGTGAAAGACGCGTGGGCTTTTCCAGAACGACTATTGCAGTTTTTAACACAGCAAGACCAACCTACCATGGATATATTTCCTAATCAAACAAGAAAACAAACACTGCATTGAACACACTTGCAGCCAACATTCAACGGCGTGATGTCAATTAACAAGCTCTATTAGCTTCCAGTTGTTTCTGTGAATCACAGCGCCTTGTTTGCTTCTCTTTTCTGTAGCTTTTATCTGTCTGTATAAAGACAGATTTCACGTTGAATATATCAATAAAGTAAATTGCACAAAATACTCCAAGGCACTCCTGTGGTATAGTTAAAAAGCCTTTAATAGACAGGGCTACATGGTTAAAAATATGAAAGCGTAAATCTATGCGTTTCGGCTTACACAGCCTTCTTCAGGATACACATCAAGAACACGTTACTCTACTTAAGCAGTAATCACAAACAGCTGAGTACTTCGTAGGAGTGGCGAAAGCTCTACTCCATAAACACAACAGAAAAATATAAACCATACTCATATAATCTGTATACAAAAAAACAACATAAATTATACATCATTATGATGAGGGAAAAAAGGGATAAGCACAAGTATGACCAGCTTCAATATAATGTCTCACCATATTTCCTGTGCGAATAGCATACTTATGTTCAGATACTCTTAAACGTAATTTCCTTTTTGTTTGACCAATATGAAAGTGTCCACACTGACATTCTAATCTGTATACTACATAAATGGAGTTACAATTAATGAAAGAGTCAATTGGATAAACTTTGCCAGAACTCACATCAGTGAACGTTTTCGTTTTCACCATATTATCACAATGTCTACAACCTCCACATTTAAAATGACCAGTTAAAGAATCTAGCCATGTTTTTTTCTCTGGCCCGAAAGATAACTGCGTACCACCTTATTTTGAATAGTGGGCGGATGTCTATAGCTGACCATTGGTTTCTCCCAAAAAAATTGTCCTAAGCATACTATCACTGTCCATAATGTCCCAATTGGAATTAATAATATGTTTAATTTGTGTGACCTCAGTGCTATAGTAGAAAAAATACTTGATTAGATTTTGTCTCATGTTTAACTCTATTCTTTTCTAATTGTTTTCTCTCCAAAGATTTACCTTTTCTGATGCATTTGTTAAAACTTCTGACTCTCTGTCGAAACCTACTGGTCATGTCTAGCAGTTGAGATTCAAAATCATTTTCTGAGTCACAAATGCGTTTCAATCTTTGAAATTGGCCATACAGAATATTCTCGATCAAGCAGGATGGGCACTATCGGCTCTAAGTATGGTATTACGATCCATTGATTTTCTACAAATCGAAGTATGCAAGTCACCATTGATCTCCTTCGTGATTTTAAGATTTAGGAAATGAATTTCGGACCCAGAAAAATCCAGGCTGAGTTTAAAATTACGATTTATACTATTCAAATACTCATGAAACATATGCAATTCTGACTCAGAACCCGACCAAATCAATAGCAATATATCTGCCCCAAAAACAATTTTATTCAAAAAGGAATTTTCGGTGGAGAAAATATATCTCTCTTCCCACAAACCCAAAAATAGGTTGGCATAATTCAGAGCAAAACAATATTGAAGCTGGTCATGCTTGTGCGAGTTCACTAGTGATTGTAATATTCCACGTTCAATAAGAGGCGGAAATAGATTGAAATGGCTTTTACAACAAGAAACTTTTTGGATTTACACGCTTAATGGCACTAAGTCTCCGGGAGTTAATGAGGAAATTGATTTTTTACCGTTCTTGTAATTATCCCATTTTTTTCCCTCATCATAATGATGTATAATTTATGTTATGTTTTTTGTATACAGATTATATGAGTATGGTTTATATTTTCCTGTTGTGTTTAAGGAGTAGAGCTTTCGCCACTCGAAGTACTCAGCTGTTTGTGATTACTGCTTAAGTAGAGTAATGTGCACTTGATGTGTATCCTGAAGAAGGCTGTGTAAGCCGAAACGCATAGATTTACTCTTTCATATTTTTAACCATGTAGCCCTGTCTATTAAAGGCTTTTTAACTATACCACAGGAGTGCCTTGGAGTATTTTTCTATTTTTGATACGGCATTACCTCGGATTATCCAAAGAGCACCGTTGATGATATGAAGAGGCCAGTGTAACACTCTTTGCCTTTTTTGTATTTAAAGTAAATTGCACAACTGGTCTTTCTAATTTTAGATGTGCTTTAGCGTTTTTGCAGCATTCAATATGAACTGCTATGAGCTGCTGTGACTTCTACATATGGTGACGTCATGTTCATGCCCCTCCCCCTTAAAGAAACTAAGGGGTTTCAGTAAATACTGTACTGTAACAATTGATTGACAAGAAAAACTTTCAATTTTACCACAAAAACATTGGTGACAATACAGTGATTAAGGGGGGGGTTATTATATTTGGTTGAAAAACACAATAAATTGATTTGTTTTGAATCAATGTAAATACAAATATCACAGAATGGAGAATTCTATGCAATTCCCAAAATATTTTTCCCAATTAATTAAAAATATTCATATAATTAATCCAGATACCAAACAGTTATCCTTAATAGGCTGTTTAGTGGAAAAATATTTTTAGCAACTGTTAATGAGTGGTTGATGGATACATACAGAGACATACAGATTTAGTAATTAGTAACTAATTGTTACTTACATCAGTATGATGTTACCTACTGAGATTAGTTCATCTGTCTTCCATATTAGTTATCAGTAATGACTACAGTGTTAATGCAGCACTAACCATTTGTTCTGCATTAGTTCCTGCATACCTATTAAGTATGAAACAGTATTATAAAGTATTTTCTCGACCTGCCTTAGAAACTGGAGCCTCTACTTCCATGGGTTACAGAATAAATGTGAACAACATACAAAAGAAGCTAATTGTAAATAGAAAAGGCTCTAAATAAAAAAAAACTGGAGATTAAGCAGCTGGAAAAAGTTATGCCAGTATGTGAACTAGTAGTCAGTTGAAGTGTGCATTTACAAATCTGAGGGTGCTGACTCTGGTTTGACTGAGGGCCACATCGAAGCGGTAACCTCTGGCATGCATAACCCATCTCTTACCAGGCCATCAAATAGTCCTGTTATAAAACAGAGAAGGAAAGATTGTATTTGTAAAGTTTGAAGTTTTACTCCGTCACATTCCTTCCCTTCACAGTGCAGTACAGTTTTCTGTACTGTTACCCATTTACTTGACCTTCCTCAAACCATTGACACACAATAATCTAGGCATTACAGCATAAAAAAACTTCTTATCAATCACTTTATTTAAGTGAAGCTTGCTTTAAAAAAAAGGTTAAAATGGCAAATAGATGTAAATAGATAGTTATTGCAACGTCACCTGTCAATGTATCTTTATATTTGTATCTTAGTCATTTAATAAGGCTTCTTTAGTGCACAAAAAAGATAAATGTCCAGATAACACAATAAAACTAAAAGTGTTCCTAGATGTTCAGTTTCACAGTCAAGTATATGCTGAATAAAAATACAATGCAAAGAAATACATGTAGGACAGTAAGGCAAGGAAAGTAAATACATTTCGCCCAAGTATAAGAGAAAGACAGTGAATCTCTAAAATCAGGTTTTACCTATGATAATCACAGTATTTGATTTTATATTTTAATATATATTTTTATATAGTTTTTTATTTTACTGTACATTATAAAAAAGAACTAGCCATTGCAACATGTGCTGTGAATTAGTTGTCACGTATATGTAAATTTGCTCATAGCTGATCAGTTTCAGTGTGAGATTTCTAATCTAGATCAAAACCTGCTCCGAAGCAGGTTAGCCGTGCAGCGTAAATTACCATGCCAATGATCACAGATTACAGCTGAGTTACTTTCATGGTGAATGCAGTGACTAATTCCCATATTCATGGCTCTGTGTAAACTAAATAAAGCAATTATGACTTTTAAGTGATACAATTATACTACAGCGGGACTTTAAAATATAGTAGAATGTTTTAAGTGGACTATCAAAATAAAGTGTAACTACATTGATAAATGTGCACTATTTGTGTTCCAGTAATTGCAACTGCAATATAGTTTTGTGCCTCTTGTGTTCTGCATTCTGCCATTTGCATGATTACAAAATAGTTTCAACTTAAATCTTGCATAGCCCCAGATCACCCAGTCAATGTTTATTTTGTGACCAACTTATTGTAAATATTCTCAGTGCACCAATTTTTAATCAAAAATAGTATAGCATGTGTTGTTGTTAAAAATCATGTATAAAAGAACTTATGTCAGTCCAATATGCCAGACAATAATGTATTTACCTGTTCTCTGTGGAATAGCGGCTGTAATAATTTGAGGGGTTGTGTTTACAGCTATAGAGGATGGTGACACTGAAGAATGTGAAGTTGTGTTTCTCCCATCTTTGATTTCAATGCTGAGAAACGTCTTCATGTTGAATCTGGGTTCACACAAGGTATCCTGGGATCCTGAAGATGCTTTTCCCTCAGGGGTCTGCAGTTCTTCTGTGGCGTTACATGCCTGCCTGACATTTTCAGTGTAACCATGTGAGCCACCTACTGCTGTATTTGATTGGTTGGAGAAAAGCTTGGGATGAACCAATACATTTTTAGTGACATTCATCTCTATCTTTGGGATAGAGGAGGAGGAGCGGGACAAGGTGTCCTGGGACCTGTCTGCAGACAATGTTGATGCTGCAGATGTGTTTATAGAAGGAAAAGAACCATGCATACATTCATAGAAGGTTCTGTAAACTTAATCGTCCTGTCACAGATTTGGACGAATGACGAGCCCAGAAAATAGAGATTGTCACATTGTCAATGTGGTAAGCAACTAAGACTTTTTACTTGATTAACAGAGTCATATGCAGAATGTGTTTTTGGGAGGAGACAAGAAAGACAGTTAAACACAGCATAACACTGGTCTAAGTCCCTTAGCATATTATTATGGCCATATTAGGGCATAAAGAAGAGAAAAGATCTTGGAAAAGAGCCCATTGACTCTGGGGGAGGGGTGCTACTTGGAAAGTATAACCAAGCAAGTTAAACAAGAGTGAACTATATTAGGTATAGTTATTAGGTGTACTGTCATATGTAGCTGCTAGAAACTTGCTCCTATTTATACTTGCATGCCAGGTATGTAATATATGCAAACAATTCCAATAAATGTTTAGGAAACTAACATATGAATACATTCTAATTTTATATTACACTGAAAACACAAATAAGTTAGACTGTACTCATTTGATCAAGTAAATGTCTTCCCCCAATTTTGGCATCTCCCAAAACTTCTTTAAGTTCACTTAAATTGATGCTAGTTTGAATCTAAATTGTTAAGTTGACTGAACTTTTTGCTTATTTAATGTATGTAGTGATATTATAACACAAAGTATTAAATAATTCATGACTGAATCTGTCAGCCAAATGAACTTGATTCTCCACAGAAATACACATGAAAATGCATTTTTTGGCACTTACCTTCATTATTTTTGAACTAAATATGTTGTGTTAAACAGGGTTTACCCAAGCATGTATGTATAGTGTACACTTTTATTGTCATGTGACCATACATTTTGAAACCATCCATCATTTTTGCTGGACTGTGAAAAGATAAAGCACATGGGATGAGTGGAGGACACTATTTTACTATAAAATAGTGCAAACACAGAAATGAATTTATGGGTTTATTTGGCAGAGACAGTGTACAGGTACACCAAATCCCTATCTAACAAAAAAAGCGTTACACCAGATTATAATTAAAAACATATCCCTGGTAAAAAAAAAAGTATGCTAAGTATCTTTAATTTTCATACACTTTAACATTCTTGCATTCGGACTAATGATTGGTAGACTTTATGGGGCAATTTCCCAGACCAGGCTTAACACTAGAACTCCCGTAAATCTATCACTACGAGAATGGAGGTAGCGGTCATTTTGACAGCTCATACTAGACTGTACTGAATGTCATCTTTGCCTTGCGACATTTACGTTCAAAGCTTCTATTGAGATTATAGAATGAAGCTTTGAATGTCTGTTGTACACATCCCCAAGTGCCAAGCGAACTCAGATGGGTGTGCATAATACGATCATTTAAAATAAAATAAATAATTTATATGTTTCATTTTTGTATATATTCGGTAGCCAGGTGTGCACCCGGGTTCGCTTGACAGCTTTCACATTAGTGATTTTTCATGCGAACCGTGCCCCGTTCCGAACTAAACTTCAAGTGAAAGCCACCACAAAAATTTAACTAAGGTCTAGTCCTGGTTTAAGCTAATCACTGTCTGGGAAACTGCCCCTTTAAAGAACCTTTGACTGAATGGGTCTTTGCGAAACCAAAAATGGTTCTATGGCATCACTGTGAAGGTCCCAGGTTTGAGCCCCGGCTGCGACAGGAAGCCTTTCTGTGTGGAGTTTGCATGTTCTCCCTGTGTCTGTGGGGAGTCTGGTAGAGGTCTGAAGTGACCTCAACAACCCTGTTCCTTATTCTCAGTTTCTTTGGAGGGAGCAGCAAATCTTTGCTGGATGCAGGGACATAATCTTCAACATTTTCACCATCTGGATCACTGAGATTTTCAACCTCAGAATCACATGGATCAGCTGGTAAAAGTGCTATACCACTGTTGGCTGTAGATGTAGACCTGGGCCGTCCATAAAATGTCAGACAGTCCATTACGTCTGAAAAAGATGGGACATAAACATCACTATACAAAAGAATGACAAAAAAATGATTGATTAGATACATCTATTTATGAAAAATACATAATTACAGGCACACTGAGATTTCATATAAACTGATAAGACAAAAATGGCATGGTAATAAATATACTGTGTACTGTGAATCACAACTATAAGAGACAGAAAATGTTGTTTAAAAAAAAATGTAAGTGTTAATGATGAAGTAATTTTACTGTGCTACATGTAAAACATGTTCTTTTTATCAGAGTATTGAACATAAAGCTCAATGTTTATAGCAAACTACACATCTAGACAGCTGTAGCTATATCAACTTCATGTTATTCCAAAAAGGCTCGGATACAGTGGTTATTATACAAATAATAAATAGGACTACTACCTCATATCTTATTATATAAAGATTAAACTGATTTAAAGATATGACAACCTTAAGGTAAAACCAAAGACTGTAAAAATTAGAGTAAAATATATACAATTCAGTCTAGCAAGGAAACTGGCTCTATGCCAAATTATGATCGCTGAACTAACAATTACTGAGGTTTTACCCTAACTGGGCACTTCAACCGAGCTGTCACACACATTTTCTGAGGTAACATGGAGATTTATTTTATCACATTGTTTCAGCTATTCAACTAAATATACTGTTAAAAGGTCTAGAACATGAAATCAGATTTAAAAATCTTACCGCAACTCTTTGCATTTTGAATGTAAGGCAGGTCGGCCTGTGGAACTCCTCGAGAGTGCTGAAGCTGACTTTTGCTGGCGAAACTACAAACAATTTTTCTTCAGTAAATTGTATTCGACTAATGGCATTCCTGACTTCTTGTCTTCATTCATCATAACTGGTCTATGGGTCTTTTACTGTAAATCCACTACAACTCCAACCGCCCCGCCACTCGCTTCTGTTTCTAAAACACCTGAAATCCGTTCTGTGCCTATCCAGCAGACCATTTCTCCGGCCACTCCTTCCGCATAGGCACAGCAACCACAGCCGGCCAAAGGCCTCTCTGAACCCAGATCCAAACTCTGGGTCGCTGGTCGTCAGAGGCTTTCAGAAGCTACATACGGTCAGATCGCTACCTCGTCAAAGAAGCCCATCGGATCCTCATCGCCCGAATCCTCTAGCGCCAGCCCGCACCCATATTACACAATTGCCCCACAGGAACCCGCTTCCCCCTTCGTCTCCCCACCACAGCAGATCCCTCTACTCCAGAAGTCAATATCACCGCAGCAACCGCCCCTGCAGGGGCCCATGCGCCATCACATGCTCTGCCGCTACAGACACCACCCAACTCGAAGCCAGTATTGCCGCAGCGACCCCCCCTCTCTCCACAGGGGCCCGTGCTTCCATCACGTGCTCTGCCGCCGCAGACATCACTCACCTCGAAGCCAGTATCGCCGCAGTGACCGCCCCCTCGGGGGCCTCTCTATAATTTCCCCACTGCCACAGCAGTGCTGCTTCCACAGGAGCCTTCCTATCCCTTCCCAACTGCCGCAGCAGCGCTCGCTCCCGCAGGAGCCCAGTCCTCTTCTCCGAGGCCGCAGCCCCTACTTCCTTCACTCCCCCAGGTGCCTTAACTTTTACTCAGAACGACGGCCCTCTCCAAGCTGGGCCAGCACCTTGCCAACTCAAGCCAGCCTCTTTTGGGGATACGTTGCTCCGGCTGCTGTCCCACACCAGTTGCATCTTTTGGGGGTATGCTCCAGGTTCAGGCACACTGGGCCCTGGACAGCACGCCAATATGAATACTATACGTCCCACTCAAATTATCTGTGAGGCGAACTTGTGAAATTATTTTTTATAAACAAGGTTCGGGAAGAGCACGTGCCGATAATTAACTCGGCTGGCTTTCGATTAGCATTCACAGCAATCATCCTATCAGCCCTATAAATAGTCAAGCCACCTTACCTCCATTCTCTTGAACGTCTCGCAACATCCCTCCTCCACACCGACTCCACACCACTAGCCTGTTTTCACCTCAGCACCGGGGTGGGTGTGCTCCGGGTTCAGGCACACCGGGAAAGCACGACAATAAGCATACTATCCGTCCCACTCAAATTATCTGTGAGGCGAACTCGTGAATCTACCATTTGAAAGCTGTCGGAAACATACGTCTTGGCTTGCCTACTGTTTACAGCGATTGGCTGTCGCCCGGCGTTTGTCGCTTGATATTTGCATGAAATCATGAAGAGCCCAACTTTTTGACGCTCTCGGCCGCTCCCAACGCCTTTTCCGCCCCGCTGTCTGTCCCATAATGCAACACGTGAGCGGCAAGCGCAACTCTCATACAAATGAATTGAAAACGCTCGCTCTGCGCCAGTGGAAATGCACCGTTAGGCTTGTTCGAGTTGACCCATACTAGCCTACCACCGACTGGTGAGATCTGCCGATTGCAGGCAGGGGAGAAGTACAAACACAGCCATCAGGTCGGACACTTTGTGCTTTCCGTAGTGTGCTGAACCTGCGGAAGACCACAGGATTTTGCTGTCTTTATTACTGATGAATTGAATATGATAGAAATTCCTATGCTTTTGCACTAAGAGAAGTACAATGAACATCAAAGTTGACAGTGAAGTAATTTATGTTTTTAAATAAAAAAACTCTTTGATAAAACATTTCTATTTGTTTATTTATTTTTGACACTGCTTAGGTTTTTCTTTCCCTTGACACCAGGGGGTTCTGCAGCCCCCCAACACCCCTACTTTCGGCAGCTATGGTCAAAACGATTAGCTCAGAAACAAATCATAGATTTATAAGATCAAAGATTGCCTGTTAAATATACCCAAAATGAATTATATCACATGTTTAACCACAACAGAGACATCAGAGCCAGGCGTGAGTTTCAGAAGCCAACGTGAGGCTGTGTTGGGCTGAGCGCCCGGTGATCGCCTGGAGCTCACACCTCCGAAATCCTCCGTGCTAATTGTCAAATAGACGCTATCTTTATTAACCAACCCAGGGGCATCGCTAGACCCCTTTTACTGGGGCACGTGCCCCAGTATAAATCTGCTGTGCCCCAGTATAAATCTCAAATTTAAGTTTTAACAATTTACTTTATTTGTTAGTGTATTTATTTACATTGATAATAGCTGCAAAAACATACCTATATACAACGTAGCAACCTAAGTCACGCACTCCGAAAAACACAAAACCGTGCAGCGCAGAAATACATGTACAGATGCGTGCGGGTGACGACATGCGATTGAGGTAGGCTATGATATCAAGATGAGACAGAAATAAGTTTCTAAATAATATAGGCAACATTTTGACTCTATCATTATTGGCTCCTGTAGATGGACAGTTTTTTGTGGGAAGCAGGGAAAGGGAAGCAGAAAGGAAATATGATATGTTTGATACCCCAGCCAGTCAGGTTTCAGACATTAGAGGAAAACGTGTCAGGAAAACGTCTCGGTTACGTTTGTAACCTCGGTTCCCTGATGGAGGGAACGAGACGTTGTGTCGAACCGACAGATGGGGTTCGTCCCTGAGAACCAATCGCTTCCGACTACTTAGAAAAGGCCAATGAAAATTGGCGAATGAAATTTGCATGCCGGACTCTGCCCCCGGAAATCCGGGTATAAAAGCGAGACGGCGTGCTTCATTCATTCACCTTTGTTCTGAGGAGCCTGAGACCTCTCATGACTGCTGCAGAGGACAGCACGTGTTGTGGCAAGGAGGGCACAACGTCTCGTTCCCTCCATCAGGCCGAGACATTCCCTTTCTGTCGGTCTCTCGACGTTGTGTCGAACCGACAGATGGGGTTCCAATGGAAAACGCCATAACACTGTGCCCTGTCACAATCTCAACGAAGCGACGGTGACTGGCCTGGGCGTGTCAGCCGTGAGCGCTACCGCAAAATTGTAACCTACCAGTGGGTAGGTAGGGGGTCCCAGAGCTTTCTTGAAAGGTGGGAAGGCCCCTACCTTCGGCCTCACAGGCGGCGGCCTTGTTTCTCTAACAGCGAGAAGCCGCCCGGAACCGTAAGGCCACTGGGTAAGCGCTACTTCTTCAAGTGGGGGATGCGCTACAGAGACCACTTCCTACCGCATGGAGGAGTCTAGTGGAGATACCAACATGGTCTCACCGATGTGGGAGAACTCATGGGAAGAAAGTGCGGCTGAAGAGTAAACCGCAAGGTGGAGGTCCACCTGGGGAGGTCATGGGTTACCAAGGTGAGAACCAGCATGAGGATACATCAGACGGAACCGCCCTACTGGGGGGTTGCAACGTCTGGTAGCACTAGGTCCGGTTAGAGCTATCTTGCGAATAACTCTGGAGATACCCGGCCTAAGACCTGCCCCTTAGGCCGGGTATCTCCAGAGTTATTCGCAAGATAGCTAGATAGGAGGTGCTTGCTAGTGATGGATGGAGTGCCTGTTCTTCACCCAGTGGGGGAAGAAGGGAGGCTAGTTAGTACGCTGACCCCCTTAGGAAAAAGGGGGAAGGTACTGTCATAGGCATACACCCTACCGGCCGCCAGTCTTGCCTGACTGCAAGACTCGAGCCGATACCGGTTTTACGCGGAGGCTGTAGGACCTCGCGAAGGTGATGGGTGTAGCCCAACCTGCAGCTCTGCAGATGTCTGCCAGAGAGGCG
Organism: Triplophysa rosa; assembly: GCF_024868665.1. Taxonomy (NCBI): domain Eukaryota; kingdom Metazoa; phylum Chordata; class Actinopteri; order Cypriniformes; family Nemacheilidae; genus Triplophysa; species Triplophysa rosa. Next base: position 9,778,486 of record NC_079891.1, read on the forward strand.
CCTCGCCAATCTCTGTTTGAGACAGCCCTCCCTGCTGATCTCCAAAACAGACAAAGAGCTGCTGAGAGCTCTGAGGCTCTGCGTGCGGTCTAAGTAAAAGCGCAGCGTGCGTACTGGACACAACACGGACGGGGTTGGGTCTTCCTCCCCAGTGGGGAGCGCCTGTAAGTTCACCACCTGGTCCCGAAAGGGAGCGGTGGGAACCTTGGGCACGTAGCCGGGCCGAGGTCTCAGGATAACGTGAGAATCCCTGGGTCCGAACTCTAGGCAGTCAGGGGACACGGAGAATGCCTGTAGGTCCCCTACCCTCTTGATGGAGGCGAGCGCCATAAGGAGAACCGTCTTCATCGTGAGATGAGGAAG